>NW_027115239.1:244090-250044 GCF_000696795.3 Halyomorpha halys | reverse complement strand
TCCGTCCGTCCGTCTCTCCGTCCGTCCGTCCGACCATCTATCCGTCCGTCTTTCTCTCCGTCCGTAGATAGATAGATAAACCGTCCGTCTATCCGTCCGTCTCTCCGTCCGTCCGTCCGTCCGTCTATCCGTCCGTCCGTCTCTCCGTCCGTCCGTCCATCCGTCCGTCCGTCCGTCTCTCCGTCCGCCCGTCTATCCGTCCGTCTATCCGTCCGTCTGTCTATCCGTCTGTCCGTCTCTCCGTACGTCCGTCTATCCGTCCGTCCTTCCGTCCGTCCGTCCATCTATCCGTCCGTCTGTCTCTCCGTCCGTAGATAGATAGATAAACCGTCCGTCTATCCGTCTGTCCGTACGTCCATCAGTCCGTCCGTCCGTCCGTCTCTCCGTCTGTCCGTCTCTCCGTCCGTCCGTCTCTCCGTCCGTCCGTCTCTCCGCCCGTCCGTCCGTCCGTCCGTCCTTCCGTCCGTCCGTCTCTCCGTCCGTCCGTCTGTGTCTCCGTCCGTCCGTCTCTCCGTCCGTGCATCTATCCGTCCGTCTGTCTCTCCGTCCGTAGATAGATTGATAAACCGTCCGTCTATCCGTCTGTCCGTCCGTCCGTCCATCCTTCCGTCCGTCTCTCCGTCCGTCCGTCCGTCCGTCTCTTTGTCCGTCCGTCCGTCCGTCCGTCCGTCTATCCGTCCGTCCGTCCGTCCGGTATGTAGGTAGGTAGGTAGGTAGCTAGCTAGCTAGCTAGGTAGGTAGCTAGCTAGGTAGGTAGGTAGATAGGTATATAGACAGACAGATAGATAGATATATAGACAGACAGACAGACAGACAGACAGACAGACAGACAGACAGACAGACAGACAGTCTGTCTGATAGATAGATATATAGATAGATAAACCGTCCGTCTCACATTATTACTAAGCATCTAAATAATTTGATAAAGTAAAAAATTAGAAATTTGACGTTATTTACCAGTTTTTCTTTCATTGATCCTAAGCCTAGGATTAATAGGCCTAGTGAAAAACTTAGTCTAGAATAAATTCAAAAACATTAAAATATACTTCAAATGGTCACCGCAAGACTATTGGAGCTATAGTGTCGATTTATTGATATAAATAATACTATCGATTATTAAATTATTATGATAAGAAAACCTGATTACATACGCACTTTCTTCATCTACTGGAATGTGAAAATAACCTTTAAATAAGTCCAGGGTACAGAAAAAGAGAGTGTATCGAAGATTAAAATCGAAAGTCCTAAATTGAACCCAAGGAATAACCGGCCGAATTATTATGATAAAATACACATCGGAGACAAACAAACTAACAGATCATTGAACATCAAATTATATGTTCTTTAATTTGTTTAACTTTATGACTACTAGGAACCACCTCTTGGAATTTATAGGCAAAAAACCTAAAGAACAAAAATTTGGATTTCTTTACTTCATCAAACTAATTAGTTGCCAAATAACCGTTTTAGGACCGCCGGAAAAGGATTTCTGTGCTAGGTTTGGATTAGTAATATACCTCATATAACTATAAAAATATATATAGTATTTTGGTTCACGATATACTACTTCTGAGTTAATAAGTCAGGATAGAAAGAATAGATTCCAAATTAATATTATTTTTGCCACTTAAAAACATGAATATACATATATACACATAGTTTTCAAATGTGTTTTGAATCAAATGAATTAAAAATACAACAACGTAAAAATGTAATATTTCTTGGAAGATTATATTCCAGATGATTTTCATTTCCGTTTGAAGTTGCATCTGCAAACAGTTTTGTAATGAACAAGCATGATTAGTGTAATGTAAGCGAGTTCATTAATTGTTATAAAAGGGATTACTTTTTCTCTGTGACATTGTTATTTAGCCAGTTGATAACGTTTCATTGATATGGAAATTCTCCTACTTACACATTTTCCTGATGTCCTGATTCAATGTTTTTGATTCCAGAGAAATGTAAGAACAAGGAAACGGAAAAAATACAATACACACTTAAAAGGATAAGCATGAGATTTTTATTTTTTTTTTTACAACATATAATGTATACACTAAAATGAGTAAAAACGTTTTAAAGATATTGTAATCACTAATACATTAAAAATGAAAAGACCATTTGATGTTTGGTCTAAATGGTTTTTTGTTTTGTTTTTTTTGCAAGATTTAAATTAAAAAATATAATTATTCAAGCTGAAAAAAATTATTCAAATTTCTTAATTTTTTATGAAATATATTTCATATTGATTAACATTTTTTTTATTGAATAAAACTCCCAATTTGTGATCAATTGCCTTCTTTTCCCGATATAAAATAAAATATAAATGTGAACTTTTCTAAAATTTAAATCTAATTTATACAAACAGAAAGATTTATTTTGAAAACTTGATTTATCAATTTAAAGCACACTAAATGGTGGGTTGTGAAACTGATCGATTTTTATCGATTAAACAAAATACTGTAAGCGTCTGGGTTTTTAAAGATGTAATTTCTGAAATTTTTCAGGATTTCTAATTGGCGTTCCCCCATTTAATAATTGTCGCAAGATAGAAGATGAGATTTATAAAAATAATAGGTTGAATACCAAACAGGAGAGAATTTAATAAAACAAATACAATTTATTATATTTTGCCTACATCATCTTCGAAAAAATATAATATTCCGCATCGTGGGCTTACCCAATGGGGGACTGTGGAAGGGCACCTTCCCCACCAGAGGTGAATAAATTATTAATTTAATAAAAAATATTTTTTTTCAAGCGAGAGAGAGAGAGAGATTTTCATTCCTAGGACAATAAAAAATTTCTCAGAAAATAGAACTATGATTCAATTTCTAATTCGAAACGGGAAAGTACGCATAGGGAAAAACAGAAATACTTGTACATAGATCATTCATCATAAAGATTCGAATAAGCAAATAATAAAATAACAGGAATAATTACTAAGCTCAGCCACACAAAAGGTTTAAGGCGTAAATAATCATTCAGTGTTCCCTTTAAATGTTACTATTAACCTTTAATTGCAAACACTATATAATACTGTTCCCCCATTTATATATTTAAAACAACATTTTTCATCATTGGTGCTAGTTGCGTACATCACAAGTTGGTTGTTAGCGGCTTGAGCGGACTTGCTCAGCTTATTACCAGTGATGCGGTGAGGGGGATGCGCTGGGATTTCAAGAGCTCAGTCTACCCCTCACACGTGGGGACACAGGGATCCTCAGGTCGATTGTGTAAATATTTATATATGAGTGTAAATGTTACTGGAGATTATTTTAGTTTGATTATTATTTTAATTAATTTATTTATTTTTTTCATGCACATAGTTTAATCATGTTCATTTCCTTTATCCTTCAATTTGCATGTATTTTAAGAGAGATTTTACTTATTATTATTTTTCCTTTTTCTTTCTTTTTTTTTTTTATTATTTCAGTACGAATGTTATCAGTCATCACTATTACCTATTGCCCACAACAGTAAGACTGATTGTAATATCTAACAATAAATTAAGTTTTTGACAAATAAAAAAAAAGGGGGGTGTGTACAGTCCTAGTCACTAAATATACTTAATAAAACTAATTGTACAAAAACTTTGATTTATCAATCCAATTTTAAACCTGTGTTTTCGGCCTCCGATTATGAAGCGTACACAAATATACATTTCAAATCGTTCAAAATGTTAGGATTAAAATTAAAAAAACAAAGAACATATTCCATTAATCACAGAAATGTACACACCTATCTTTTAATCATTGTTCTTAGAAAAATTTCTCTAACTTTTTGTTTAGTGCGAATTGTACAGCTTGGAGGTTTTCTTCGAAAAGTTCTGTACGCGTGAGCGAACCAAGGGCAGGCAATATTTAAAGTGACTTCTAAGAACGATTTCTTTGTCTGCTCAATCAGGGTTTCCTTCATCAGAAAATATAATAATTACTTAATGACTTTATTCCCACAAACAACAATGCGGTAGCATGTTGGTGAAAAGTGAAGTTCAGAAGAGAAATTATAAGCATAGATATATATATATTAGACCCTAGAAATAGTCAAAATCTCATCATTTAATACGTTATTTTTTGAAATAATTATATTTCAGTTCGTTTGGGTTGCTTTGATATGTTTTTTTAAACTAAATTATAATTCATTATTACGAGGGTAAGATAATAATACCAAAGGGGCGCATCATAAAGAATTGTGGTTTCAGATTTAAAACATAACCTAACTTTCAATATCGATGAATGTTGATTGGTCTTCGTTTTTTTATTTAACATACCATAAATATATTTTTATGGGACATTATATGTCTAGATAATTAAATTAACAAGTTTCTGATAAAATTCTAGAACAAAAGTTGAATTTATAGATTATCTAATAAAATTTCTATGAATTTTGAACATATACTTTGCTATAAATATCACATCAATCAAATTTTATATCATGTTTTAGCAAATTTATTCTTGTTTAAATGATGTTTTATTAGGTGTCCTAGTGTTATTGTTAGTTTCAAAGATATGGAGCTCCGAATAAAAAAATTTTTTTTTTAAAGTTTTGAAATAAATCTGTTTTAATTAATTAAGGATTTTTCCTAATCTTTGGATTGAATAACTAAATATAACGATTTGGTGAGAATACATTTTTTTTTTAAGCCAATCCACAGCGAGGGTGTGAGAAGGTGACCAACCTACCTTGTTGGGGGGTCAGGTTTTTCCATTTTATGGGACCACCACTTAATAAAAAAAATCCGGATTTTGAGGGGATGTCAATAGAGTCAAAAAATTGTCAAAAAGAGAGAAAAAATTATTGCTAAATATCAAAGCATAGGACAGTAATTTTATAATACATAATAGTAGTACATGAATTTTTATATCATTTTTGTTCTTTTATTTTTTCCTTCTATATTTTTTCCTTTACTTTATTTTAACTTTACTTTTTTGTATCATTATTTATCTAAATATTTAATCATGTTTTATCCCATAACCCAATTCATCTTCTTTCTTTTTCCCCAATTTAACAAGCATAGAATAAAATTAATATGTAAAACACAAATAATTAAAATTTTAAGTAAAATAACAATATATCTCATGAAAATCTATCATATTTTCTTACGTGAGTACTATTCATTAAAATATTTATTTTTTTTATAATGTATTTATAGTTATTTACAACTGTATAAAAATATATACAACAAGTAAATTTTCTGTTAGTGATACAATGACATGATAGAAACATGTGCAGAATCTATTCATTAATGGAACTCCAATAACATTTCTAGAGGAGAAGATCTCGAGGCCATATTCTTTTCAGACGTCTAGAAGTCTTTTGTATATATATAATTGTTTATGTAACAAATAATAAATATATATATATATAAAATAAAATATGTAATTGAACATATTGTATTTTTATTTAAATACAAATTCAACACTTTTTTTTCGATCAATAGAAGTAAATTTCATTAATGTATTAAAATATTTTTATCCTGACATCTTCGAATAATGAAAACCTGAGTCGATGAAACGCGCTATATGGATGTTTTAGAGCAATTTTTTTGAAAAATAAGGATTTCTACTTTAAATAAATTGCACCATAATAGATTTATCAAAAAGATAAACATTGGTAGGTTTCAAAAGTTAAAAACTCAATTTTCCAGTTTAAAATAGGAATATATATTTTGAATATAGATGATTTACTGTTTGCACATTAGTAGGAAGTGAAAAATTTATCAGTTATTCTTAGTAAAGTCGTCAGAATGTACATTTTTTGAATTAATCTAATTTATTTTTCTATACTTTAGGGATACTCTAAAGTATAGAAAAATAAAAACATGTGTCATAAGCGTAAGTTTTAGGACTGTTTTAGGGTAGGTTGGGATGTCAGCTGTATAAACCGTGTAAAGAATGGGATCTAAGATACTACCTTGAGGAACACCGGCGGACTGAGAAAAGAGAGATGAGTAG
>NW_027115239.1:199234-242330 GCF_000696795.3 Halyomorpha halys | reverse complement strand
CCTAATTCATTTATAGCCAGAGAAAATAGAGTGGGACTGAGGACACATCCCTGAGGTACCCCATTAATCTGCCTGTATTTCTTAGAATGTTCACATCCGGCTCGTACCATAAAATGCCGATTCGTCAAAAATTGTCTGATAAATGAGAACATTTGTCCAGTGATTCCTATAGAGGACAACTTCTGCAAAATAATGGAATGATTTATATTGTCAAATGCTTTCAGCATATCAAAGAGGATAGCTATCATCTGTTGACCGTTAATAAAAGCATTGATGAAGTTTATAGAGCAGTTCTGGATGCAAGACTCGATCAAAAGCTTGTTCAACATCTTAGAAGACTCCTGTGCACTACATTCCGCGGTCCAATTTGGAAGATATGACATCAACCACTCGATGACACTGTTTTATGGTAGAATGGTTCTATGGTACGGTTTTATGGTTCTAAATCCAAACTGGTGTTCAGGAATAATATAATAGGAATCAAGGATTGGATAAAGGGGTTTTAATAAGAGTTTTTCTAGGATTTTGCCCATAATGGACAGGAGTGAAATAGGACGGTAGGAAGAAGATATTCAAGGGGCTTGGAGGGTTTTGGAAACATTTTCATTATAGACATTTTCCAAGGGTCGGGAAATGGGTGGATCGGAGATTAGCATTATAAATATAGGTAAGGAATAGCATTGCGTTATGGGGGAGCTATTTCAAAATGCCAAAAATACGAATTAAAAAACCTCTAACACAACCCATGAAGGGTCATGGGTTCAGAGCAAGATAAGGGTGTACATAAGAACGCGATTTGCTCAGTATTCATGCACAACTACGTGGTTTATCCTCAAAACCAATGAGGATACTGAGTGTGTCCTCTCCCCTTGAACCCTTTTCCAACCCTATGGTCGATCCACGGCTAACTTAAAAAGAACAAATAAATTATATTTTCATTAAATTAACCAGTAATCACACTAGCGTATTATAAATTTATCTAGTCTTTTTGGATGACAAAACATCATTAAATGGTGAAACAAGATTAGATATTTTTCATTAACAGATCTATTCCCTATTCACATTAATATTTATACAAAAAAATAAATCTTAAAAAATTAATTTAATTATTGTATAATAATTGAATTTTATTTTAAAATAGGTCGAGAAACAATAATATAAACATATAGAGGCCGAAAATTGATTTAATGAAATAGTCAGTTATAGGCAGCGTAGATCCTTATCGGCCGTACGTAATTTATGAATCAACAGTCACTTGACTTGAGTTGGCTTATCAGATCTATGTTAAGTGAGGCGTCGGATTACGAGAGGGATTTCATTTCGGTTTCCCAATGATACAATGAGTCATCTACTTTCGTATCACCTAGTGAATGTGAATTTTGGATCGTCTGAATTCATTTTCATTCATATTATAAATAAAACATAAATAGTAATAAACTCTTGACTTCAGTCGAAATATAAAGGAATACACTTATAGATTAATTCACGTAACGTAGTTAAAATATGAGGCACACAATTCCAAAATCAGTTTTCAAAATTTGTAGTTAATTTTTTTTTTTGTTTAGAAGAAATTCTTCACCTGGTGATAATAAAGCACGAATAGTTAGTATAGATCGATTTGGCTGTAGGTTTTGATGGCGATAAATAGTAGTTAACTAACATTAATATAAATAGAATTATACAATAAAATAAAAAAAAAAGTATTTGTTGAATTTCAATTCTTCTTCTTTTAAATAATAATTCTACCCAATCGGTATAATGTCACCCCAAATATAATGATAACATAGGTTATAGTGATATTATAACCTTCAACCATATAAGTACCAATTATAGAATATTATATAATATACAAGCGAACTTAACCAGATCTGTTATTATTATTATTATATTATAATGGGGTATATATTAAGACACGAAGAAGTGAAGTGCCGCTGCTATGACATTGAGTTCGGTAGTTCATAGTTTGTGGGGTTTAATTATATATTTTTAAAAGTCTCGAAAGATAATGCTAATTGTGATTTGTATCAGCCACAGTAGATTATGAAAGCTTTCTTTAAGTTTTGAAGAACATACGAAAAGTGGTTTATATATTCAGATGAATCGGAATTATATTCAGAGTGGATGGTCATTTTCCAATGGGCCGCCTGTAGCCGAGGGAGTTATAACCATCAACTTTGACTAGTAAGTGAAAGCAGCGGCGGTGGTTCTGATTTTTGGGGTTCTGGGGTTCGTATATTTCTGCGGCGGTCCTACAAAATGAAAACTTGAACCCTAACCACAGTTAGAATAGGTTAGTAACTCATATGTCACAAATGACCAGGAAGGGCGTAGTAAAAAATAAGGTTATTTTCAAACTTATTGATTGTTATCGTTTTGGGAGAAGAGAAAGCCGAGATTATTTGCGAAACTGAAAGTTTCGGGTTTGTCGAAATTAGTGGAAAATTTATAATTAAAAATATACATGTAACTCAGATGATCTGTCAGTGTATATAATGTTGAAGTGTATCTTATAGCTAATTTTAATCTTCTGAAAAAAGAGACGATAGTACGGATTCAGAACATAGGCTAAGAGAGTGGCTTGTTCAAAATACTGTTGTCTGCGAAGGATGGACTGTATTCAGCTTTGCAAGCACTTGGGTGCGAGCCGAGCCGTAGTCAATTTTCGTTCAAGTCAGGAAGTTACTGAATGACGAATTTAAATAATTTTCCTATGCAAGATGACAGCTTAAGTCAAATTAAGGTAATGCAAGTTGAGGAAAGTGTGTATACGGGGGCATGTGCCTAAATGAGTTTTTTTTTTTCAAATTTGTTTTGTTGGTAGAGCTACAAAAGTCTACTCAGTGCGCTCGGTTCGATTCGTTGTGGGTTCGATTCTAACCTGGGGCAGTTAACATTCATTTTTCGGCGGTCCTAAAGAATGAATCTTGATACTCCCACCTTGGTTAGAAGGCGGCGGCAATCTAGTTAATCTAGTTAAAGGACCACTATGCCCACTTGCCGGATTTGTTCTCCCACCAAATACCAGTACCAGTACTACTTACGGTTATTTAAAGTAAATAGAATGAATTTACTTTACTTCCCATAGATGGTAGCTCTTCTAATAAATCAAAATACCTATTTATGCACTTAATCCAATGGCCTTACTTAATTAATTAATATTTTGATTTAATAATTAATTAATACTTACTTAATGGTTTACATTAGTGTGTCAAAATATACTAATCTTTGAAAAGAAACAAGTTATACAATTATAGTAGTATTTTATTAAAATCTGTTTTTATAGAAAAAAAATAATTTGCCATATTCAAGAGCAATATACAATATTTCTTAGTCAAACCATTCTCACTATATTTGCACAAAAATAAAAATAGTTATAGGTAGAATTCATATTACACATTCATAATTACATTACACATTTTTACAATCATTTTTATTAACATATCGATGGTATACTTCACAGACGTGCTAAGTACATTTCCACTAACTTTACAAGCAATACAAATAAAAGCTCTCTCTTTTAGGAAAATACAACTTTTCAATTAATTTTTTATCTAAACAGATTCAGAATTCATACCTATACCTGCTTTGTCAAAAAATTAATTGAAAAGTTTCAGTTTTCCTAAAAGAAAGAACCCTTATTGTATTTTTTCGTAAAGTTAGTGCAAATGTACTTAAAACCACTGTGTTAATTAAGGCATTGATGTATTAATAGAGTTGCTATCAGTTTCCAGCATCAGCTACACATCAATTTTAGAATAAATTATGTTACAATATTTAATTACAATTAAATTAGTAAAGCAAGTAAATAATACAAATCATAAATTTATTTTTTTCCCTCCATTTTACAGGAAGTCATTTATTGAAATATTCGTTCATTTTACTAAGCTTTTTGAAATTAAAATCAACAAAAGAATCTAATTCATTCTAATGTTTCACAAATATTTTGATTTACTATAAGATTTAAGCTATTTGGGGAAAGAGAAATACCCTTGACTGAACATTGCATTCTGTACTCAGTACTGGATTCAGAGCTACTTTACAAACTTTATTTTTGTGGAGGGTCAAGTTTTCATTTTGCGGGACCGCCACGGACGACAGTGGACCCTTAGACCGGATTCGAAGGGGCACAGCTGGAATCGTGAGGCAGTCGCTTACCTCTATCAGCTACAAAAGGCCCAGCTACTGTATTGAACTCAACAGTACAATCTATACTACGAACTATATATACTGATATATAGTTGACTCACGGCTTATATATATGCCATATATATATATATATATATATACTAATATATGGTTGACTCACGGCAACAGCAACAGAATAAATAATCATCTGCTCCAGCCGGATTCAAAATCGGATCTGGCTTGATGAATACATTTCTCTAAAATTCTTATTATTCAATTTAATGTTCAATTAACTATTATGGATATTGTGATTTTCAGTGATATGAGAGTTATATTTTGGTATATGAGCTGATTATTCTTTTGAATTGGTTTATTGTCCTGTAATATAGACTATCATACTCGTTTTATTGTTTTAAGAATAGGACTGGTAAAACCCGTAGTACAATTTAACTGAAATCCCAACTTAAAATAATCTCATCTCTAACGAACTGGTTTGAAATGACTCGGGCTATTTACCACTAATAATCAATTATTATACAGTTAGCTACAACACCTTTTCAAGGAACTAGAAGACTTCTTCGAATGTGCATGGCTAATTGCTGGATTTGCCCAGGTACTGGGAACCCATCCCGCAGATATGTAATAGTCAAATTAAACAGCGAACAGTAAATTAAGTTATTAAGGTTAAAATAGCGTAACTGATCTATTAACAATTTATTTTTGTCTTCTTATTTATTAAATGTTTTGTAACGAATTTGTGCCAAAATATATATATAGCCATTGTACAATAGACTACAATCTTCAACAGCCATAAAAGTTAAAAAAATTTCCTTGGTAATAAGGTAAAAAAAAAATCATAATTTATTGTTGTATTTATTGAGCCATGATGTGAAGGATTGTGTTTTGAAACAAGTTTTATTATTAATGATACAATCAGCTATATAATAATATGTGTATGTACAATAGATACTATTGCGGCCAACAACAAACATCTGGTTAGCCCTGTAGGTTTGATAACTAATATATTCTATTTCAAGTGTTTCGACCACTAGGATCATACTGACACCAGTAGTTTAGTGTGATCCTAGTGATCGAAACATTTAAAATAAAATAAATAAATGTAGTGGCCCTTAAAAATTAGTTTAACAAAAACAACTGATAAATTATTCGAAGATAATTTACATAAATGTTTAGTTGAAAACACAAGCATAAAAAAATTTTAACCAATGAATAAGCTCTTGCAATGTTTCGGAATACCCCCTCTCTTTCACTCCTGATCACGATGGGACAGCTCACGATATCTGATAAACTGGTTCCAAGCGCCTAGACCTATTCATCTCCCGCCAAAGCTTGCATTAGCCGGGGTACCTCAGGACTCAGTGCTAGCTGGTACTATACTCTTATGTCTTAACATAAATTATGTCTCTATAATGTCATGCCTAGTCTCGGGTGTGAATATAATGGCCGTAGCGTGTTAGATGTCGTTTATATATTTATTGGCACTTATAACTTTATTCTTTAGTTAAGTAACTTTCTATTTCATAAGCAAAAGGATAGATACTTTAAGAATACAATAAAAAGTTGAAAAGAGGAATTGTTTAAAATTTAAGATTTATGCAGCACAATTTCAAAATTTCTGATTAACACGGAAAACCATTGCTTAGACGTACGTAACTAATTTTTTTTATAAAAAGCATTTCAAATTTTGTTGAATGAGAACAAATATATATTTCTAATAAAAATACATGTTAGCAACAAATGTTTTAAGGAGTTCAATACAAGATCAAGGTCTTGAGGCTGGTTCATAACTCTTAGGAGTTTCGCCCCATTTATAACCCGGGGTATTAGGTCAATTTAGTTTTGCAAAGTATATAGCAATACGGGTTTAGGATTAGTTTTTCTTCTTCATTTTCTGATTATATTATGTTTTATTTCTAACTATTATCATATTGTTTTTTTTAATAGCTGTAAATACAATATAAAGTCATTTCAGTTACCCTTATATGTAATCATTCAATAGAAGCAATGTGTATCAAATTGTATTTATATTATTTTAAGTATATAATTAACCTTGAAAAGAAGTTCAGTTATGTTTTCTCATATAAATTCGCATTCCAAGGTAATGTTATAACTGAAATGACCATGACGAGAATAGTAAATTTTAAATTCATTATATATGTAGAACATAAAAAAATCAGAGCAATAAAAACGACTGACACGTACGTTGGGTCAGTATATCTTACTCGCACAATTTCTGTTGAGTACATAATTACCAATAATTTAAGCTAAATAATTTGTTGTTTGAGAATAAAATCAATAGAAATAGATGTTTTTGACATACATGAAGAATTTCGATCGAGAAATACCATGTTCTTACCAATATTCCCGGATTTAAGTTTCCTTAAATTCAAAAAATGGTCAGTATACGAGAATATGTGTGTCTGTGGTTAGACTAGCTCAAAAACAAATGACTAAAGAACAAAGTATAAATAAGACTGTAATTCCAAAAATCCAGCCAAATGACTTTGTCTGCATGGATGGCAAATAGTCCCCGAAAGGATGCAATTTCAGATACCTCGGCTCAAACAACCTGAATAAATAATCAACGGATTGAGGAAGACCATATAACAAGCGTGACGAGTGCTCCTTCTCTTTGTTAAGAATACTGAAGTCCCGAAAAATCTGAAGTTAACGGTATACAATGTCATGATAAAGTCAGCTCTGACATGCGACTACGAGACCTGGGCTCAGGTATGCTAAAAAGCAGAATGGTGGGATTCCGTACAATTACTATCTGGCCTCAGAGCCTTAACCCATGAAAAAGAACTAATTTCCTAATTACAAAAATAGAATGATAAGTTCTCGTTTCGAAGATTTAGCAGTAAAAATGTCGTAATGTCATATGTCCCACAACTTTGGAGATTGAGATATAAGAAGATTAGTATTTGGTATTGAGTGATAAACCAAGGTATTGAACCAAGATGCGGATCGTATTGTTTTCTTTAGCATGTCACATATGATCTACATTTATTGGTGTTTAATAATGTAATGATTTCCTAATGAATAGTTACACATCATGCCCACAACTGGTTTCATTTTCAAACATGCTAATGACCCGGAGCCTGAAGAACATTATTCAGACACTCGAGGCTTTAGAAATGCAAATAGTAAGTTCACTTGTAGTCTGATTTAAATTTCTGAAAAAAAAAACATATGATATTTACCTCATAGTTTTCAGACGTTCTTTTATTCAGTGACTAATCACTCTTACATCAAATCGAAAAAAGAGACTAGTATATCATTGTTTTATGTTTTAAATGTTCAAAACTCCAATCTCTTCTGTCTTTTTTTTAATAGTATACAAATCCTTAACCGAAATATAGTCCATAGTTTTAAATTTAACTACACGAACATCGGACATGATTGGAGTAGAAAATGAAGAAAATAGTTACGGGAGATTTAAGGCCGATTCACGCTACGTTTTATTTATGTAAACGTTACGGAAGGGATACTACCGTTTATCGAAACTATTATAAAGAATAAACTCATGTTTGTGCATTCACTTTCATTTACGTTAGTATACCGGTAATATTCACGTAATAATATGTTAACGGTTTGGACAATCTATCAGCTACTGGTAAACTAAGCTATAAACCACACCACAAGGAAAATTGGACATAAACCCAATATAAGTTTTTAGGATTTGTATGTGAAAACTAAACAACACATTCAATTAAAAAAATATAGTGAAATGTTTTTCGTTGATTATTTTTACAATTATATCTGTCTAAGAATAAATATAAAGTAATTAGGTAAGAAAAAATTGTTTTAAGCTCTTATCTCATTCATTCATTTTAGATCCTCATAAGTTAATCAGAATCAATCAATTCCGCAAACTGAATTATAAAAGTAAACGATCTGTAAAAAATTATGAATGCAGTAGTTAAAAATAATAATTAATCTCATAAATTGTTTAACACTTCCCCATTAAATTTCCATAAAAAAAGGAGGATTTGTTAAGGTAAGTAAAATTTGAGCTTTTAGGGCCGGTTTCGCCAAACTCCGATAAAAGTAAGGTTAGTATAACTTAGATCTGTCCAAGAGTTTGGCATAACTCCCAGCAAGTGGTTAACTAAGCAGGTAACTTAGCGACCTCTTTCTGATCTACAGTTTTGTTAGCCACGGTCAAAATAAATATTAGTGGAAATTCATGATCATTATGATTTTATCAGTTTTCTTTTCTTTTTTCTTTCCCTAAGCACAACTAAGGAAATAACATTTATCATATCATTAACATAAAAACTAAAGCAATTTTTAATCAATGAATCATAATTTATTAATTCATCATAACGAATAATGCAATTTTCATTTACAGGAACAAATAAATAATATAAAAAAAAAAAACTACCTACAATAGTGTGTCAAAAGGCTGAATATTTTGTGAACTCAAATAACCTAAGTTTACATAAAATAAATAGAAAATTTGCAAAAGTGTTTTGTTTTCAATGATTATGGCTTCTTATTAGTGCATTCAATTACATTTAAATTGTTGTTTCAACATAAAAAATAGAAAAGGGAAGAAATTCGGCTCCCCTAGAGAGGAGGAAATTCTCTTAGGATTGGTTAAAAAATAGATCAGTATCATCGAAAATAAGAAACAAATGACGCTGTTACATCCAAATAAAAACTAGACTGTTGGGAAGAAATAGAAAAAAAAAACACAAACAAACATGTGCGATTAAGGACTTCTAATAATTTAAGAAATAAGTACGAAAATGTGGAGGCTAAAAAAAAATTGTTTCCAACTTGCAGTACTTGAAGGAGAAGAAAAATTTAATCTAACACTCAATCATCATTTCATACATTATTTATACTTTAGTGCATCTTCTCCCTTTGATTGCCTTGTGGCATTATAAGGTCTTGATATGGGTCCAGTTAAGGTGGTATAGTCTAGCTATAGCTATGGCAACGTCATGGAGCTAATGGAACGTGAACGGACCGTTCCGCTTGTATTGAATTAGGAAATAAATGGAATACACTTTCGCCAGAAAACATATTCTACTGGAACAACGGAGGGTTCCTAGTATAGTTACCTACTTAAACGTATATTTGCTCTAAATCTTAGTTTAACCGGACGTTCAGGTAAAATTATAGATTTAAGAAATCTTAGTTTATGATAGTGCAATAGGGCTGGTTAAAGGCTATAATTCTTGTAAGCTAATCTGTATAATAATATTTTGTTTTTTATTACCAATTAAAATTTTTTTCATCATGTTACGTAGCAATCATGAGGTTAATATTTAATTGTTTAGTGTGAAAAAATAGATGTTATACATTAATCTATTCTATGTATAACAGGAATACTTTTATATATGTTATACATTACCAATTATAAAATATACAGTTTAATCTACTTAGAAATGTGCTAAAATTGGTTTGTTGGGATAGATAACTATGAAGACATTCACCTCTCAATGAAAAAAGAGAAATTGTATTAATTTTTTATGGAATAATACATACTTTTCAAGGTCATTTACTGTACCTGTAGTAAAGTCTCATTTTTTGAACTTTCAATCCCAACTCAAGGAAATTCTAGCAGTGTTAATTAAATCGAATACATAACTATAATTGGTTTCTAAACAATGGGAAGAACATGAAGCCCCCCACCTCTCAAAAAAACCGTTAAAGGATCCTGGTACAGAGGGAAACCCCGAGCTCACTTTGAATTCACGATGTAAACAATTGAGTCATTACTAACTGTTTAATAATTAGTGACTAATGCATAAGCTGACTTAACATTTTGACATCCTTGATGATGCCATCTCTACAAGTCAATGTCATGTTATGACTATAAAAGCTATTGCCTTGAAACTTTTTTCTGTTCATAAATTAGATTTTATATAAAAGAATCAGATGGGAGGTTTTTCGAACCAATGAATACCTCCGTCATCTGATCTCCTACATTTGAGTCACTCGGTCATAAAACATGTTAACAGAAAAATAATCACTTCAACAAAGCTAAAATGTTTTTTAATTACAACGCTTTAACTTCACCGAGGATTCACTTGTCTTAGCTTAATACAAACAAGCTTAAAACCTTAAAATTACAAATCTCCTCATAATTCATTCGGGGTCTAAAGAATAAGGTGGTGCCAAAAACTTTAACGATGAATGCTGGGATACCGTGTTTTACAACCGAATAAGTTATTTCATATATTATTTTTACAAAAATATAGTCATTATCAACTACTAAAGAAAATGTTCATGGTTAAACTTTAGACAGCCCATCGACCCCATAAAATTTATTATAAACAACTAAACTATTGACTACATTCAGGTCCCAAATTTTATTCATTTGTCTCTATTCATATTCCATGTGATAAGTAATTGAAATAATATCAAATCACAATATAATTTTCAACGTATTCAGGCTTCAACCTATATAACAATAAAAAGGATATCTTATATAGAATATAAAGTACTCCCATACCTTCCGAAAATAGTTAAACCCTCTGAAGCCAAATATCTTTTACTCTTCAAGAGCTAATCACCAAATAGACACAGGTACAAATCCTTTATACCAAATACCATAAAAGTGATTATTCCCAACTACAAAACATAAACATAACTTAATTCTATTACATATATTTACAACATATTGTAATGGTTCCTCTCCTTCCTGTCCCATCGTTCCTAAACAGTCGTCATTCCGAACAAACCTCTTTCCTCTCCCCTACTTCTGTCACGAGGTGTTCCTCAGGCAGCCTCACTTTCACCAACCCTTTTCTCCATTTATATCAACGATCTTCCTGATTCCATTCACCATGGACAATTCCACCTATATGCAGACGATCTCCAAGTCTATCTGTCCTTTTATCCCTCCGAGGTGCTTGAGACCATCCAAAAGATACAAGAAGATATTGACAGCATTAACGCATGGGCATCTAACAATGATTTGGAGCTGAATGCTAAAAAAAAACGAAGGCAATTCTCATTGGTTCCTTACACCTCTTTCATTCCCTCTCTTACTGTCCTCTACTCTTCCTTTATAACCAACCGATTCACTTCTATCCTACAATAAAAAACCTTGGTGTCACCTTTGACCAACACCTCTCCTGGAATAACCACATTTCCCAAATCACACGCAAATCCATAACTGTACTCAAACAATTCCTAAGATTCCGCAATTCCATTCCTCAGAACACCCGTCAGCTCCTAGTATCCTCTCTCGTCCTCCCCCACTTCGATACGGATCCTTGGTATATGGAGGGCTATCTGCAGGACTAGAGTTGAGACTGAAGAGACTCATGAATTTTATTATTTATTTATTTATTTATCACCCTACCCTGCCTATTAGGCAATACGAATGTTCGCAGCAGTTGGTACAAACATTTACATAGCTGTGCACACAGCATATTACTACAAAATAAATCGTGCTCTCTTCCTGAGGCCTTGCTGGTGAAGCCTCCTTCCACCCATACACGAAGGTCTTGTAGTGCGGGTAGTTTTCTTTATTCATCAGCTTAGGAAAATCACTCTCAGTCAGAACATAGAGTCCTGTTTCCCTCATCATCTTGGCTCTCAGTGCTTCATAGGCGGTACAGGCAAGTAAGACGTGCTCGGCGGTCTCAGGAACCTGACAAATTGGGCACAGATGATCAATGTTTATGCCATGTACGGCGAGCTTAGCTCGGAAACCCTCATGCCCCGTGAGGAACTGCGAGATCCAGTAGTCGGGGAGGACCCACGTTAATTCTAGGCGTGAATCAACGGTTAGAAAGTACTTCCTTAGGGTAGCCCCTTTTAAGCAATCCTGGTATTTTCCTATTCCAAGTTCTTAAATTCAAAAAAGCCTACATATATCCTAGAGATCTTCTCACTCTTCGTTCATCCATCCACTCATCAAACACCAGATCCCAACCGATTGATTTATACATGCTCTCCTATAGAACCGCCTTCTTACATCATAAAAAGTAGTATAGTCAATATACCAATGTGATTTCATTCTATTATCTGAAAATTTGTAAATTCTCGCCAAATAAAAATCTTAATATACGAACCATGTATTTATTCTTAGGGGACATATGTCCCGGAATAATTTTTTTTTTCATTTCATTTCATATTTGTAAAATTTGATTTAAACAATTTTCACGAAAACCATATAAATTGGATTGTAAATAACATTTATATAATTTTAATTGAACTATCCTTTTATATAAAAACTATCCATGTTACTGTTAAAATAGGGTTGGGTAAGTTTCAATGATGCGGTTTAATAACTGCCTAGAAGAGATCTAGCTCTTTTGACGAGTATAAGGTTGCGATACTTCTCTGAGGCAAGGTTTCGCTATTGAAACCTGTGAGGATAGATCCCAGTCAGTCGATCAGCTTGGTTCCAGACCGATAAGCTAGCTTCCAATCTCAAGACGTACTGCTCAGAGAAAGGCCACATCCCACAGGCGCAGAGCTGCTTCCAGGCTTCACTTATTCTGGAGTTCAATCACTTATATCATATCCCCTTCCTCTACTCAGGGATAAATACAGGGAGCAGCTGCAGTTTGATTAACAAATGCTGCAAATTTAACAACTTTGTTTTATTCCAGTTGTTTTTTGTTATCCGTTATCACTCTTCTGCTCCTCCTTTGCCTCGTGTCCTTCCAGGAACCAGTCCGAATTAGTCCTAGGCTGAAATGGGCTGGGCCAACTGAACTTTTAACTCCCGTACATAAAATATTTGTAATACGGGTAATTATGTTTAGTAACCACCTGAGGGAACTTCGTGATACTCATTTTTCTCGCATATGAAAACACTCCACCAATTAAACAAGACTATTGTGAAGTTTACACTTCACAGTGAAAAGTTATAGATCTGTAAGACTTCTTCCAAATCTATTAAATATATCCGAATTTGAAAATATTTAATCAGTATTAATTCAGTTCACACTATTCCACTATTATGTGAAATTGTTTCAAATTATTCACCATATTCGATAAGTGTTATACTGCATAGGATATTTTTCTAGGGCTTTCTAGACATAGTAAATGCTTTTTAATGGGGCGCATTGAAACTAAGGGTTAAAATCCAGTTAGCTCATATTTGATTCCTGAGTCCCCATTCATTTCTCTACAGTCGGGCTCCGATCATTCCAAAAGTGCTTAGAGGCCGGAGTTAATCAAAGCACCCTTTTAGGTCCTGTCAACTGTATCTACTTGAAACATTTGCTGATCTTACCATCATTAAAAACACCTCTTGAGTAAACACTAGCCTGTCACTTTCACCCTCTATCAGAGATTCTGCCCGCTAGTCCATTTAATACAGTAGTTTAACCTTTTCAGACATGGTCCGGTATCTCGACTCCCCCTCTGACACAAGAATAACAATGGTTGACTATTGACTAAATGCACCGCAGCGTAATCGACAATATATGCTTATCATATACTCGTTCGTTACTAAACACGATTTATCATCTTTCAATCCATAACAAGCAGCGTACTAATTAACATGATCATTTTGAAATCGAAAAGTACCTACTCATTAAATATTGAGTGACAGAATCTTTTTTGAAAATTTCAGTTAATTATTTCAATCCAAGGTCCATCGAATAGTATTGAATTCGCCATAATATATAACTAACCATATTTTTTTTTCTTTCTTTTATGATTCCCTTCCTGGTCATTTATGACATACGGAAGCGTTATCAAGAGGTAAGCAACCTATTCTAACCAAGGTGGGAGGTCAAGTTTTCGTTTCGTGGGACCACAACAAAAACAAAATTCGATCCCCCCTCCTCCAGTCCGGATTCGAATCGGATCCTACTACAGTCACGAGGCAGTCGCTACAAACGTCTCTTTAGTAACTGACCCCGACATCTTGTATACTTTTCACCCGATTCCATCCGTGTTTTTTTTTTCCAAATCTCACCTGAACCTTACTCAGTACTCTAATACTTCAGCATAATCTTTATTTATTTATAAAAAATAAAATAATTAGACTACTCATTAAGAAATCACATAAATCAGTTTTGGCACATTACCAGTGAGAGGGATGCGCTGGGATCTCAAATAGCTCTGCTCTACCACTCATACGCGGGGGATAAAGTGTGCTCAGGTGCTCGATAGTGTAAATACTATAAATGCGAGTAGTGATTATTTTATTTATTTATTTTTATATGTACATGGTTTGATTATGTTTATTTTCTTTATCTTATCTTCTGTTTATATATATTTAGAGAGTGACATTATTTATTTTTTCATTTATTTTTATTATTATGTTATTTTATTTTAGCGTGAATGTGATCATTAATATTTATCAATAAATAAATTTTTAATTTTTCAAAAAGCCAAACTATAGTACAAGGTTAATCCTTAAAGCTTATTTATTTTACAAACCAAAATATAATTTTTTCAATTTATTTTTATTTATAAAAATAGTATCGATTTACTGAGAACAACGAATGAATTTGAGGAATGCTGAGTTCCGAAATGTTATCCTCTTTGCGATAAAATCACTCAGGCCGATTAAGCCCAACTGCTTGTGTACTCAAAATAGAATTGCTAAATTTTTTCTCAAAAAAAAAAAAAATAATTGCTGGAATTTAGCTATCATGCAAAATGACATGGGTTATAATTTTTTTGAGCCAATATATTTTGGACAAACTTTCTCTTCTGTCATGTAATGTATACTTTCTGATTTGTCACTGATAGTGTCTCAGACTCATGTTTCAAGTTGAAGCAAGTTTTTGGCTGTATAAAACTGTGAGGCGTTTAAGTTAAAAGTCTTTTCCCTAATGCATGATAAAAAACAACCTCGTTTCTCCTAACATTTTAATACATATTGTTATCGGTAGTAAATTATTATCTCATACCTCAGAATGCTTTGATTCCAAAGTATAGTATCAAAGCTATGGTTTTTAAATTTAATATATCGCCACATAAATGATTCACATAAATATAATTTTTTCAAATAAAAACTTTATAAAAAATAAAGAATTTTACACAATGACTTACATACAAAGAATGTTTTATTTGTAATTGATAGTGCTTACAATTTTAGCAATATTATATTTTTCAACTGCAAAGATAATAAAATATTTGTGATTAAATATTTAACTATTAATTACAAATTAATAAAACAATGTTCATTAAAATTTAAAATTTTTTTGGACCTTCTGAGATACTTTAGATTGAAAATTTGAGCGCTATTAATTAAATCTTCTTCAAGTTTTAGTTATATTTAAGCATTTATTACCAAAAAAAAAAAAATTAAACTTTTTATTACAAGACAGTAATAGAATGTTTTAAGAAAATTTTGAAATTTTAAAGTGTGACCCTTCTTAGATAGAGAGAATAAAAGAATATCTTAGCAAATTTTTAAATGTTTTAATTCCGAGAAATATTACTTCAATACTAAGGAAGAACAGAATTAAACAAAGGCCACCGTAAATTGTAAAGTAGGCTAACTTACAAATAAAAGATGGGCAACAATAAAAAAATTGAAAATATGAAAAATTAATAAATACACAATTTATAACTCACTAACAATAAAACAAAAGTTGGTGAAAAAAAAAAAAAAAAAAACGTTTAGTTGTTTTTAGGCTAGATCCAGAGTTAAGATCTGGCAATAAATATGGATAGCAAAATATATGGTTATAACTGAAAACGGGAGCAATTTCGGTGATCTAGATCTCGGAGGTAATACCTTTGAACGGGAAGATAGGCTTACAAAAACTTTATGAAATCCAAGTTTGTTGTGAATGATTTCGTAGGCAGTACCATGACTAATTTGAGACGATATACTACTTCGTCAATAGGTCTAATACTATTCGTCTACTACTTGTCTGTCCATTCCATTTCACGTGAACGCTCAACGTTTTTTTTTCATTTGTGGCGATAATGGTCGTCCAGCTCCTTCATCGTGCGTAACATTTGTGGGATCATTTTTGAACTTTTCAGTCCATTTGTAGGCACTCCGTAGTGGCAAAACAATGTTCCGACTGTACCAAAAGTCTTCGATGAATTTCGACCCCTAATACGCCTCCAACCACAACAAGCGGAACACTGAACGTTGCTCTTCTTTGGTGCCAATAGAAAGCAGCCATGATTAACAGCGACAACGAAACTAACCTAGCAGCTTAGGCCTTGCATTGGTATAACAACAAATAAACAAAGGATGCGTTATCAAAGCAAAACGACAGTGCTACCAACATAAACAAAAGTGCGAATAAATATTGACTTACCCTGGTAGTTAAATAATTCTATTTCTTGACTCACATAGATTAATAAACATAAATGGATATAATGGAAGATAAAATAAAAATTGAAAAAAAAATCTTATAAATATAAACAAATAATATAATAAATTCATCTCCTTGTAGGACAGCCTACCTATTGAGGAACCTGCTGTTCCTGATCATCTTACTGTTGCAAACATCTCCACCAGCTGAATCATACCGAGATTTCATAGGAATCGCTTATTCAATATAGAGCTCTATAGGATAATTATAGAGAGCTTTTGTGGTAAGAACAATTTTAACGAAGATCATAAAACGAACTAGCCAGAACTGCTAGTTTGAAACTCTAACCGTAAACTGTTACAACTTAATTGCAACTGTATTACCAGCAATATTGTTTTTTAAAAAAGATAATTTTAAATACAATAATTATGTTTAATCAATTTCTCAAATAAATATATTCTAGATACCTGAAAGATAAATGTTAATTACCTTTCTATAGGTTATAAATATGAAGTTAGAACCTACATTGTAGAACCCAAAGCGGACAATAAGATAGAGGCTAAAGGATACAGGTTTGAAAGGCTGTAAAACAGAAAGAAACCGCAGCTTAGTGAAGCCAGTCGTAAAAAGAGACTCATCTGAGCACAACTTCACCGAAATTCGAAAAAAAGGAAAGGAGAAGGAAATTAGAAAAAGGAGTTATCTTTGATGAAAACAACTTTGAGGTTATTTATTATTAAACTTTAGTAGATTAAAATTTAAACAAAAACTTACTAAAAATAATATAAATATAATTACAGAATTAGAATTAATAATTAAATAAGATATCGATTTTTTTTAATAGATTTTTGGAACTCCGGGGACCGGTTATGCAAGGAGGAACAACCAAGATTTGGTCGTACCAGCAGTAAAATATGGTGGAGGAAATATGATTGGAAATAGTTTGTGACTAAGGATGTAGGAGAAATATCTTTATATGTAAGGAGAATGAATAAAGAAACCAAAAGAATAAATCAAACTTTCAAGCCCTCATATACAAAATATTCGAATGTGATGACACAATACAAAATTATAAACAGAGCAATGGACCATACAACAATTCACGCAAATATAGAAAAGTTGAAACACTATTAAGGTAGATGACAGGCCTCGTCACTCATAATCAGTTACCCTCAATCACATTGAGTACATACCGACTAAATTAACAATTGATTTCCATCAACGAATATAAAAATAAAAGAAGAATGCTTAAAGCATGAAAGTTTTGTTACCATACCAAAGATTATAAATGATGTTATAAGAACCGCAGTCTGATGAATAATATTTAATTTTAATGCCATTAAAGAAGACATCACACAAGACTGAAAAGACTGGAAACTCCACGTCGATTTTGACAATTACAGCACTTACTAGACAAACGGTCTGAACTTCCCACAAAATTCATCCTACGATCTAAAATTCATAACAAAGGACCATAAAAAGGCCTATCTGGGCATACGAAGTTGAGCTTTGGGGCTCCACTAAACCTTCGAATTCATCTAGTATCCAATCCTTAAAATACAAAATCCTTCATAAAATCCTCCTTAATGTTCCTTATATAACCGATCTATCCCGATCCAGATATGAATCTTTCCATTATAAACTCCCTAACTAATCAAACACATTAGTTTCTAACCTTTCATTCCTGACAATCCTCTGAGGCGTCTAAAAAGAAGATGGCTTCGAGACCTTACATTGTTAAAAAATTTTTAGATTTCTACCAATGGGTTTATTATTTTTTAAAAGTGATAGTTATTATTGTTCATAATAGACTTCAAGATGATATTTTTTCTGATGACTGATAATTTTTTCTTTACTTGGAACCAAAATATCGATGGACAGATCCACCGACGTAAGTACCAATTTCAAACCTGAAAATTATCAGTGAAACATTTAGTAGAACTCCCATTTCACCCGTCCTAATTGGCGGGAAAGCATTGGAAGAAACCCCCTATACATAACCCAAGGATCAAAAAAGACTTTAAGATTCACTTTTTATTGTAAAATACAATGTTGTTTTATAAACATTGAAAAAAACTTCTTACAAACTAGAAAGAACTCAGCTCAAGGCTTATAAATGAATTCTGCTCTTTAGGGCTAAATACATTGCTATATATAAACACATAGAAGAAGAGAGGATAGAAATTGTAGGCTGGAAAGAAAAGGGATTTCGTCCAGTTATATTTGTTTTAGGTAATTAAGTGGGGCTTAAGAGAGCCTATGAAATTTGAAACAAGTAAAAAGGAGTGGGAGGAGTTATAAGGGCCTTTGAATTTTAAGAAGGTGAGAGAAAACCAAGGGAGGGAAGTGGGTATGATCCATAGGAATGAGATGTTGATTCTGTGAGAACATTGCCCTCTGTTTCCCATAAATTTCTATGGCATCCTATGGAATGACAACTTGAACCTGATGGCAACAGTGACAATGGACAACATGGCCTGGTAAACTAAACAAAGAAAAGACGGCATCCTGCAATCCCAAGTCGGGAGGTTAGGTAAAACTGTAGTAGAGGCTGAGAAAGATAGTTTATAATTATAGCAGTTGAATATCATTAACAATAGCGTGTGTTAACTCATAGAATTCGTAAGATATCCGAGTCTTGAAGCGTTTACGTAAGATAGGTTATTTGTCTTATTGTAGATTTTTAATAACCTTTAATCCTTCTGGTGTTCTTGTTTATTGCGCGAATTCTAATACTTCATTATAATGATAGCTCTTTGATTGATTCGGGGACCTGCGGAATGAACCGTGATCCACTGGCTTCTAGACAAGTAGAAGGAGTGGAACGTAAATTTTACCTAACGTGTAACTTAGGCCTAAAAAAGTTTTAATTAAGGTCAAAAAGTGATAAATCCAACAATATAAGCGATAACACCAAAAAAAATGATAATTAATTAATAAAGCATTACTGGATAAGGTCAAAAATATAAAATTCGCACTCACAACGCCTTTGAGGGTTGACCTTCGATATTATCTTTAAAGTGGGCGAGAAAAGTGTAATAAATCAGGAAATTGTCGAAAGTATTTTACTCACTCTAGGACATTTTGAAATTCTGAGTTATGCTACTAAATGTCCTGTCATTAATCTAAAACAACAAACATTTTGGTTTCGAAATAAAAATGGTATGTTAAAGTTTGAAATATAACATACGATATTTCGGTCATTTTCAGACATTTCCCGCCTTCCCTATACATGGAAAAACAAATCCTTAAACACGACTCAAGTTCAACGACATCAAATTACCATGGTAAAAAACTCCGTTAGTCATCCGAATAGAGAACATTACCTGGTACGAGCAATTGACAGTAATTTACCCCGATGAGTACCCCGTTATTTGCCTAATTATCCCAAGAATTAGGCAGTACACGGTGATGAGGGGCCAAGAAATCCCCAAAAGTAATCCGCACTACGCTATGACTCCTTGTGTTTACATGGAACAGCTGATAGCTGCAGATTGAGTGGCGTTCTAGGAACGGCCGTGGGAAGGCCTTACTAAATTGTGTCCTAACAATCCGCACGTGACCCACTACTGGCAGTTAGTAGTTTAGTAATCTGTCACTATGTCTTGTTTGTGACTATCTTTAGCTTCCAGCTGTCAACAAAACATCTCGAGCGTCAACAGAATTGAAAGTAGGATCGTAATCCAAAAAGTATTTACAGCAATTTAATATTTCAGCCTCCAAGTAATACATAACTTTTATGAAGGTACTAAAACACAATTTGTTGTGCACCTAATAATAGTTAATATTATCGGTCCTATAACAATATTACAAAAAAAACAGTTTAACGGAAAAAAAAAGTGAAGAAACTGTATTAATCTCTTGTTTAAGGCATCTGATTCAAATACAAACACATTACTTAACCGAAATACATCTAATCAAAGACAGAACATTATCGTAAATGAAATGACAATAGATGGCACTGTCAGATAACTACATTTCTGTTTGGACGTAATGATAGCTTTGGAAAAACTGACGTAAAAAATATTTAAACTTCCAAAATCATATTGATTGTATTAATACAATAATGAGATAATGTTTTGAACAACTTATCGTTCATAAAAATAAATTTAAGTATCCGATCATTTAAGTCAACAATACCGAGTTTAAACGAAATAATGTAACAGGATATAAGATTAGTAAAAAAGGTTCAATTTTGTGAAGATGATTTTCTTTGCTGTATAGCTGTAGCTTAAACAGTTCTACACTTACGTTTTGAACAATTTATAAATTATCAATAATCAATATCTAGTTATGATTTATAATTTCACTATTTTTATTAGTTCTGAACAAAAATATAATGATATTTTTATCCAATACGTTTTCTCAATATATTGTTATGTTTATATTAAAATTTGACTATATTGTGACAATATTAGATATTATAATATTGAAGTTTGGTTTCTAAAATTAGGACAAAATAATTGCTTTTTTTAAATTAAAAATTTGTAGGATGTCCATGAATAGTCCAGAACATAAATATAATATACTTTGGCTACACAAAATATTTAAATGATAGTGGTTCAGCAATACATAATGAGAATAAAATCTAAAGCAAATCTAAATAGAGGGACTAAACATCTTAAAATTATTTATTAAGTATTTATAAAATATTGAGTAATAATAATAGAGGTATTCACGATTTTTGGTTTAACATGTTAAAGTGCATTAAATGGAGAAATATTTCCTTCTGTAAGCATATTAAGAACGATGTAACATTTGAAATGGGGTAAAGTCTGTTAATAGGTGTGCTAAATTGAGATAACGACACGCAACATTTTTTCTATTTAAAAACTCTAATAAAGAAATGGATAACAATAATGAATTTCTGGAAGGTTTTGGAAAAAAAAGTTACATCGTTGCCAACAAAATCCACTAGAAGCACCACTGAATTTAACCTATAACATGGAATTTAAATTGGAATGTTCATAATCCTATAGTTATGATATTTAGCATTTTACCACTAATATTAACAACATTACTCACTGAAAGCAATTTACATAAAATTAAATTTAGTATATAAAAGAAACAATACTTATTAAATTTGTATAAATAAATATACTAAATATGTGTAAATAAATAAACTAAATGTGTTAACCATGAAGGCCATTTATTCAATTCCATAGAAAATTACCAATATTTTTAAGTATCGATGTCTAAATTTTGCTTTCCATATGCTACCCTTTTATAAAGGATGAAAAATGTTGGAGCTCGAAATATCGATATATTTTGATGATAAATCGAACTCACGTACGTTAGATGATGATAAGCTTGAAAAATTTCGAGACTATATATGTATTTCGATATTTATTATTGATGTATAAAGCTAACCTATGCATACAAAAGAGAAAAGAATTTTTGTAATATCTTTCCACCTAAAGAAGTAAGAAAAATAATATTACTGGTCATACCAGATATCTTTATTTATTTTATATGTTTTCTTAATTTGAACCCAAATTTAATTTCATCTATTTAATTACTTTTACACAAGTTCATTATTTACATTGTTTTTATCAAGTTTTTATCGACCGCAACGAACTAAGGAACGTGAACATATGGCGATGATGAGGTCAAATAATTCAGAGTCGATCGTGATCTCCAAGAGCTGAGAGCACTGGACTGCAGTAATGCACTCGGGTCACGGTCGTGGTTCAATGCATCTCTTCCCTCACCATACATTGTTCTTTAGGACTGCATATAGACCTTCATAACCTTATCCCCATCTTTGCTAAGTTTTGAGAAAGTAATACTTAGTAAGTGCACTTGAACTCACACTATGCATGATCACAGAAAGACAAACAAACAATCTAAAAAATCGTGTGTTCGAAAAACGCGGATTGATTTTTTTAGCCGATTTCTTTTATTACTTAAATAGCACTTAATAATTGATTGAAATATAATAACAGGTTGAATAGATAATATCAATACGAAATCGGCAGGCTACTTTCTAGCTGCCAGAATTGAGAAGAAAGCTCTAAGGGATGAAGCTTTGGAAGTTTCTTGCATTTGAGGGCACAAGTGGGTCCAGCCGGGGATTCCTGAGATTTAGTGCCTACTATATAAATGCAACATGCGCTTTTACAATTATTTCTTTAATTGGTAAATAAATTATAATTCAAAATTTAAGATATTTGTTAAGATCAATTATTCGATTAGGCGTATGGATTTCACAGGTTAGCCACTTCCTCACCATCTGAGAAAAACATTCTAGATTCAACACTGTTTCTAGCAGAACGTCGTTCCCTGAAAAAAAAAAATTATCTCCTCGCCATTGATAAATCAGTAAAACTACCCAATACTATTGCGCGATTACCCTATACGCCACCATAGTATACATTTATTCTTCCTTGCGTTTTGATGATAAATTAAATAATTCCCCATTCCATTAAAAACTCCAGAGTTAAGACTTTATGAAGGTTTTCTGTTTTTGATGATTCACACTTTCAGGTCGTGTGGAATAGAAAAAGTATTTTTTTTTAAAGGGTTTTCTAAACCTAATTAGCTATAAGGATTATAACATATAAATCCTCATGCCATTTGAAGTTCCGGGTGCGTAAGAGAACGTTATAAAATTACGAAAAACATTCAAAAGAGAGATTATATTATACAATAAAATATATATATAACATAAATCATGGAGATGGAAAATATATAGTGAGGCACAATACCAACAATTTTTGAAAATTTCAATTCAATTTTATATCTTCATATCAGTTATGAACGGTCTATGTTTATATGATATTGTTAACTTTCTAACCTCTTAACTTAAGAATTTTCTGAATAGTATTGGGTAGTTATATTTGTGGATTCTAATAGCTAATCATTGTGTATAAACGCATCTAAATTATTTTTAACATATCTTCAGGGAAATATAATCTAGGATGTCAATAATATTGATAATAAGCTTATGCGACTTAGCTAATCATCACCTAAACACTTTTTTATGTTTTTATATAACTGGTCATTTGTTATTAATCAACCATTTTTAGCTAAGCTTGATCACTTAAATATAAAAAAAAGTTTTCCAAGTTCGAAGTTATCACACATGTTAATGCAGATTGCTAAATAATTTATTCTAAGCCCCTCTAAGCCAGGTGATAAAATAAATAGTTTATTGAAACTATTCTCACAGCTTATAAGAAATAAGCTTAATGTCACGCGTAAGAATGTTATTTGGCGTGAAAACTAGGGCATAGGTCAGTTGCATTTATTATCTATAATATCATTTTTTTAATATTGGAGGGACGTGAAAGTACAGAATCAAAATTATTATTTAGTTCTGTCTTAGTGCTTCATTTCCAAGATGTTTTCTAATTTATAATTCATTGGGTCATTACAATGATGATACCAAATTATCATTTCCTTATAAAAATTACTAACCAGAGTAAAATAATAATATTATAAATGAACTTAAAATCAAATAATAATAATTATTTAGATCACTCATAGTACTTCATTTTCAAGATGTAGGTATTTGTTTTCTTTTAAAGTCATGTAAACTTTTTATAATTCATTGAATGATTAGAATGAAGGCTCATAATTATTGTTTCTTAATAGGAATTATAAATTAAATTAAAATTATGATACTATAAATGAAATTAAAATTAAAAAAATAATAATTATTTATATCAGTTATAATATTTCGTTTTCAAGATGTAAACTTGTTTATAATTCTATGGATTAGTAGAATAAAGGCCTTACTTATTATTTCTTAATAGTAATTATTAATCGAATCAGAATTATAATCTTACTATAAGTGAAATTAAATTCAAATAATAATTATTATTTAGATCAATTATTAGATTTTCGTTTTCAAAATGTACGTTTTTTAATATCATTAAGTTATTTATTATCCACTAGATCATTAGAATACAGGTTTCTACTATGCCTATCATGATAAGTAGGATGTTATGTATCGTTTATTTTATGTTTTCATTCTTGTGTTCATATCTATCATCTGATAAACTGTAATAACAATACAAGTCAATGCTGAGAACATTTTAGCATTGAATCTTTAAATACATGGAAAGCTACCATATTATTTGGTAGATATGGAGTAGACGTTAAAAAGTAATATATCAAGCAAATGTGACTTATATTCCTGATACTTATCATGGAATATTAAATGTTAATATCGTCATAATTGCATTCTTCTCAGACTGATTTCAGTGATCTGATGAAAAACTGTATGAGGTTTGACGAAAATATTGTTTAGTAGGAATTGTATCAATATTTTATAAACCTTTCCTACAAGTCGTGTTTGTGCAAAAATTTATTTGTGGTTAAACACCAAAATAGAATATTTTTTTAGTCTCGAATGAATTATTTATTGATTAAATGCATTAGAAATTTCCTAAATTTATTAATTTACTCTAACAAATCATCAGGAAATTATTCAATATGATCATTGTAATGGAATTTTGGTTTAACGTTGCGAACAAATTTGTAATACAAATTTTAGAACAAATAGACATTAATAACATATGGAGTATTTTTCTTGTTGGCCGATAAGGAACAGTACGATATAAAATTAGTTACAAGTGCCTATTGGTACTTCTGTTCAGGAAAGAGTTCCGCTTCACGTTTTGGTCTTCTGAGACCAATAAGACTGTTTTATTCATAGCATTATTTTTTGTTAGCCAATCAGAAAAAAATGTACTAAGCTTTATCCTCATTAATTTTTTTATTTTTATTATGAGAACGGCCTATAATAAATAATTAAATTTACCATGTTTCTCCAAAATCACCAGCACGTTGATTAACAGTAATATTCCTCCATCACGGTGTACTGCTCTTCCACGGAAGACTTGCAGCTTATTTTATCAATAAGTACTATCAATCGTCTATCGATTGTTTTCCAAATAATCAACTATCGATTCCCTCACTTTTTAAGCGGTCCTTTTCGCCAACGCCAAGATGTTGGTAAAGATGATTACATTGGACTGTATTAGATTAGCTAGACAACTGGTCAATCTACTAAAATTTTTTCTAGTGAAGAGATTTAGTGTTAATTTCGATGTAACATTCAACTCCAGGATCAATCATTATTTTGATCATACTATAATTATATCATATTAGCCAATCAGGTCTTGCAATAATTTATTTCATTTTGTTTTAATTAGTATTTTTGTATTACCATTTTATTTTGTTGGAAAAGAAAAACAATGTAGTGTACTTTTTATTAAAATCCATCAAGTCGTTCTAAAATGGTTATGACCCTCCGATTCATTAAACTATTAGTCAATGTATGTGAATATTACATTTAATCTTCTAATTTTTATATCAGTATTTGAATTACATAAAGCTGCTCTGCGACGTCTATGGGAAGATAGCACTCTTTTCTTGACGTCCCACACGGGCGTCCAGCCCTCTCTACTCTCCGGCCGCTTCGGCACCTTGGACTACCCTCCGAACCCCGAAGACCCCACCCCGAAGTGGAGGAGCCAGTGGGAAAGTGGTGGGGCACTCGGGCCCTCGGCAGTGGGTAGCCTCGCAGCATGCGGTCACCATGTCGGCAGGTGTGCGACCAGTCTCAGCATCTTCTGTACTCGTGAGGCATGCCGCTCTTCATCGGAGGGACATCGCACAACCGTGAGTCCACTCAAAACATAATAGGCATAAACCACCTTATCTCGGCTTATATATCGAATGTAAGCGCGGGATATATATCATAGTAAGGGATCTTGTTGCGAATCCTAGATTATCCAAGAAGTGATTGAATTAGGAAAGCCTTATCATTTAGCCCACAATCTGATAATATATTTAATTTAAAAAGTAATTACATTATATTTGTGTATTATCCATTTAATTCATTGGATGAAGAGGATTATTTAAATTAAAACTGTACGTAATCCGACAGGTAACAGCATATACTACGGCATATCTTATATAAGAAGATTAGATGTTATTTACTAAAGTCGTAAAGATTCTTAATAACTCCCATAAAAAATGCAGCAAGCTTTTAAATCAGACATTTAATTTTATAGTGAGTTTTTAATTATTACTTCTTAATAATTTTATTAGGTCATTTTTAAAATTTCTTTAAAATCATTATCTAATATAAAATTTCTATTTTCTCTAAATTAATTAATAAATTAATATATTTCAAGTACATAAATGCAGGAATTTGTAATTAATTAGTAATAAGGAGCTGAATATTATTAACCAATGGTGTGATAAATTATTCAATCTAATACCCCTCGACTAGGTTACTATTTTATGGTGGAATGGTTCAACTGAATCAATTAAATTCAAGCCAAAAACAATAAGTAAAATAGATTTTTTTACATTTGTTATCAAACAGAAAAAACACATATCTTATGCATCTTGACAGTCCAAAACGAAAATGGCGTATCAGAAATTTTCTAAAGTATAGTATTTGAATTATCTTTGGACAAGAAAGGTATTGCTATTTAGAATATGAATCGATTAATACTATGTACTATACGTAACATACAACGTTTATTTGGCTTTGAGAAGAGAAAATAAATTTAAAAAAAAAATACAATGACACGTAAATACGCCACTTTGTCTTTAGTCTCACGATACTTATTAACTTGAGGAATATTTTCAAACATTTATATTACTTCCTATATCCGTCACGGTCTTGAAAAACTATAAATTAATTCCTTTATTTTATGTTGTGAATCTAAGTTTCAAGATTTCAATCCCTTATTTCATTAGTTATGCAATATTTTAGTTTTAAGATAAAATAATTATTCTATTCAAAGTAAAAACTTGAATTATTATATTATTCAATTTAAATACTATTAATATGAACAGTTTTATATTTTAATTATTAACATTATTACTTTGAAAAAAAATCATATAAAGTCCCAAATAGGGAACCTATTGAAAATTACATAAGATTTAATAAAGAATAATTGTAAAGTCAAATTGACTACTTGAATCTAAAAATGACTTACACCATCGAGCAAGTCAATGAATCCGATTTTTGAAGAGCCATACAATCGGCAAAATATTGAGGTTGTGACTTAGTTCACTTTTCCTTTCAACAATTCAACGCTTCTAGATTTCTATTTGTCCAAAATTGTTGAAATTTTACTTGTCCCACTCTGATTTTATCAACCTGAATTTATAAATTTGATAATAATTAATTAATTAATAAATTCTTTTAATTTCAATTTTAGTAAATATTGAACTCGTATTTTACAAATTTTCTATTTAAATGTGTTAGAAATCTTATATTTCACGTACTCTTCCACATATTTAAGAATGTTTTTGGCCAGACTGCAAACGTCCAAAGCAAAAAAATAAACCGGTCGTCAATTTGCCAATTCAGCCATCATTCACTCTAAATCATTGTACCTAGATCAAATAAAAGATATGGTTTGTTTATCGATATTTTTTATCAATTTATTTACATAAAAATCATTATTATTAAATTTATTATCATTATAAAAGCATGATAATTAAATAGTATAGTAAATTAATAAATTAAAGGCTAAATTTAATAGTTTTGTACAGAGTATGAACCAGCAAAATTATAAAGAAATAAAACAAAAATAATTAAGAAAAGTTATTTAAACTAATATCTTTTAAATCTTTACAAAGATCTTTAAATTTATAATAAAAATCTTTTAATCTAAATAAACATGTTTAAATAAAGTTTATCAATATTCAAAATATTACAAATAACAAAGGATTTGTTTGTTGTTTGATTGAGAGCACTTTCAATTTCTCGACACTGATGGTGTAAATTATGTCTAACACGAATATACAAATTAATTCAATACGATTTTTTCCTAAAAAAAATTTTAATTAAATTTGAATAGATAAAATAAAGTTATTCCTGAGGGTCACCTTTGGTAAATATTTCAGATATAAGAATTTATTGTTTTATAAATTAATTTATTTTCTTTTAACGAGGAATTGTAAATATCACATTGAAATATGTTATAAATAAAACATACTTAACTGCCAGTCTAAATTAAATATTAATGTTATGAAAAATACTATTTAAATATTATACAACAATTTAATGCATGCTGTGTTGAATTAATTTTCATATATTCAACCTATAAAAAAAATAATTTATTACGAACGAAAGAAGCCATTATTTCAAACTTATACTTAGTTAAATCAAAATCTTTACAGGATAACGAAAGAAAACATAAAAAAATAAAAGCAATCATAGAGAAATCGATAGCTTTTAGTGTTTGTTTGAATTCAAGTAAATTACGAAAATGCTGCAAATATTTATATACCTACTGGTTTTAATTTTTAAATGATTACTGGATCTTAAATAGACGAACTAAGTAAGGTAAGTAAAGACTGCTTAATCAAATAAATGATTAATTTTTGTGTCTATTTGAAATTATATTATATTCTAATAATGCATTGGAAAAGTATTAATGTTTATTTTGATTTATAAATGCACTAACATTTATAATAACATACAGATAAATACATTGTTGTTGTTGTTAGTTAGGGGTTTAGGGCGTAAAACCCACTAGTCATCAACGCCCATGTTTCATAATTTGTTTTCCTAAGTATTCAGATTTATCCATTATATATTTATAAGTTTTATTATTTTTTTAATTTTATTTTTTTGTTGCAATCGGAAAATTCTAAACTCTTTAAATTTAAGATGGGCTTATAAGAGATAAAGTTAATTAGTTTAAATCTTGTTTAATAAATCATTTTTTCTAAACTACTGATGCACCTGGTCCCACCCCTAACCTACTTAAACCCGAAGTGTAGAAAGGGCATTGCTGGAAGATGTGGCTGACTGAAATTGTCTTTAATTTGGTAGGTGGACTTCCATTCTACATGGCTTGCCAACTACATGATATTTCATTTTTCAATGGACGACTTCTTGGGATTAAAATGGTCGCGCCAAGAGCTGGAAGAGTGAGTGCTTGTTTCCAGCGATTTCCACATGACCTGGAACCCGTGTAAAGAAAGTTTCCCAGGTTTTCAACGCAAATTGATATAAGTGTGGATTTTTATGATAGTCGGATGCTAAGGGTTTTTAATGACAAAAAATTTGTGAGTTGAGCTGTTTGTGACAAAAGAGCTGTTAAATCATCGGATAGTATATTTATCATACTAGGAATTATCATCACATGTTATGTGAATTTGGGAGAGAGGGGAACATTCTATGAGGATAGAATTGCAAACTATCAATTACCTGATATAAAACACATTATGAAAAATAAAAAAGAGGGGTCTTGTTTTTACTTTTATGATATAAACAATAAAATATTTTTTGTACGCAGGTACAACAATGCTGTGGTGACTAAGGCTAGAAAAATTAGCTTATTGAAACTAATTACAGAAGTAAAACGGTTGCATAGAATAAGATAAAACGAAATATTTGTATCCCTAAATACAACCTCTTTTTAACATTGAGAAAACTCACGTTTTCTTTTTTAGTATCTAGACCACATACAAAAATGCATAATTATATTTTATAAATACATAAATACCTTGTATTGTTACATTAAACATAACGTCAGTTGAAGAAGAATTTTATCTATTTCTATTATGAACAATCATTTACTTTAATCATTCTATATATCCATTTATATACATCTTGTTTGTAGCCCTGATGAAGACTAGAAATTTTAGCCGAAACGTTGGCACTAATAAATAAGTTTTATACTTATTTGTGTTATTCTCTCACCGCACCCCACAATATCTTCTCACTAATATCACAGTTGAAAATTAATAATTTTAGTTTCTAAGATTTTTTTATGATTAACAATAAAACTTAGTTCCTCTATTTTAAACTTCAAACTAACTAAGTAATTGTCTAACTCGTTTTTGCCTCATAATATTTTAGCACTAGGCAGATTAATTAAAACATTAAAATCTGTAAGGAACACGTATGTCTAATTATTGCAATAAACTGGGATATTTCCGAAAATTGCTCCAAAAAAAAACTGGAAAATTCCATAAGAACGTGTTGGATTTTCCCTAGATATCGGCATATGTAAGATACTTATTTCAAGAGAATATTATTTGAATGCAATTATTATTTTAATATGCCTTTTGCTAGGGGAATTCCAGTAGCTCCAATGTTTTCAGTGAAATCCTCTAAAGTTTTAATAATTATATGGTTATTATTGTGTTTTGCAAGATATTCTATTTAAAGTATAATGCTATTATTCTTTCATCCATCTTAATTGCTTGGTTGCGTATCAGTTATGTGGTGTTGCGTGCTTTGATAATGAATCAAAATATCAAATAGCTTTCCTTGGAAATTATAGTTTCAGCGATTTTCTAAAATCCCAGGATCATAACAAATCATTTCATCTTTACGATTTCGTATTTACACCTATAAATTTATTACAATCAGCAGATGAACTGTACTATTCAGACAAGGCATGGGTTGGCATGAGGGAGACGGCACCCAGTGGTGCATCCTTCTAACGTTCAAGTAAATTATTTGATTACACTAGGAGGTCCCTTATCCATCTCCCCTTTAGCCTATGCCGAGTTACGTCAGAAATGTTATTTTTTGCCATTTTTCGTACAAATTTAATGAAATGTACAACATATTTTTTTTTTTAATATAAAAATAAATTATATGATTTTACATCATTAAGAACTAAATACATATAATAACAAATCAAACAAAGCATTAACAATTAATATGTATTCTAATGTCCACTTGAATTTATTCACTTTTTTTTTACTCCCAGAAAATAATTGATCGTAATGAATTAATATTATCTTACCATACCAATTTTCATTATGTACCAACGCGTGTTGAGAAAAATACTTAATTATCCATATTTAACCTTCCAATAGACGAGAGGAAATCATTTTCCACTTAAACATTCTATGAGCTTATATATGTCATACCACTCCTTTACTGACAACAATAGGGCATAGATTTTCACACGAGATTGCAAAAATTATAGCAGGATGTTCTTACTTAAGCTTTTAACACCTTGCCTGTTTGTTGCCACTTTACATCATGTTACCAAGCAGTCGATCATCCCAGCACATGCATTGTCAATTAACAGAAAGTAACATGTTGTACTACCACCCAATATCAAACAAAGTCCCTGCTAATTCAGCCAATATCCAGATACCCATGGTAAGATCGAGGGCTGTGAGTTCCGTTACAATAAGTTACTGCACCTTTTGTCAATCCAAGGAAAATCGTGTGCAATACTGATCCCCTGTGGGAGTCACATTTCAAAGGCACATTGTTTATTGTCCACGCCGATGGTTAGTACCGGCATAAAACATTTTGTGAGCGCGTGGTGTCCATTACGGGCAGTTAAACAGCTGTATTTAACTGGCAAAATATTATCGGTTGGATTGTACTTTAATGTCACCCATTAGCGTCCTTGGCATATTCGGTTTATTGGTCGTAAGGGTGGGTATTATGTGAGAGTGCATTGCTATTGCATTAATATTGGCTTCCCGACAAAGAGAGAAACTTACGCGCAAGTCTGGCAGGCAACGACTAAACCGTAAAAATTTGTAACATGAAAAAAAATTATAAGAAAACGAGTGGATAGTAAAAAGTAAAACGAGAAATTCATACAAGGAATGAAAAATGAAAAAGAAACAAAACAAAAAGTCTATATCAGACTACGGTAGCCCAATGCGTTACAACTGTTTTAAAGTTTCTACTCACTTCACAACACTGATTCGACCAAAAAATCACTTTTTATTAATTCCTTAGACTGCTAATCAAAATCTCTCTTGGTCCCAGGACTCGTGTGTCCTTGATTCGTAGTACGACACCAACACTTAATTGAAGAATGAATCATTCCAGCTGATTTCAATCAGCACAAAATCCTCTAGTTTTACAAAAGTAATTTATGATTTTTTTAGGATTTTATATAATGGTTCATCATTCAATGGTCCTCATATACCTGAAACTATGACTGGCAAAGAACTAGTAATTATTATAAATATAATAATTCTGACTAGTAATTAAGTATTATTACGCAAAAAAGGATGAATTAACGGGAGAATTTAGAAGATTACACAACGCTGAATTATGGGACCTACACTCGGTAAATATAATTCAAGTTATAGCATTGCGACGTATAAGATGGGCATGTAAGGTTGTAGGGGTTAGTAACGATCGGATCCCTAAAATGGTAATAAACACTGAACCAACGGGTAAACGTCCGAGGGAAAGATCGAAACGTAGATGGGAGGATTGTGTTAAAAAAGATTCAGTGGAATTGGGTTTGGAGGGGCATCACTGGAAGGATGTATGCAGAGAGCGTTTGGTGGTATCGGCATCGAACCTTCGGGTTCATTAAGCCTTTATTATTGTCATTATTAATTAAGTATTGTTACATTACAGTAATAAAAAATTGAGATGAAGTAACACCATTTTTTTGTTTGTTTTTTTTACTGGGCTCTTGGATCATTACAGTTATTAGATATGTAGACAACTAAGTAACAAAACAATAGTAAATAATGTTTCAACTTAATAATCGAAATCTGGATTCTGTACATTTTATTGTTTAATAAATAGTTAAAACTTTTTTTTCCATATAGGACATGTCTATGAAAACAATAAAATCTCGTTACATTATAGTTGTTTCATAATTTCCTGAGCCTCAGGATCGTATACGCACATTTTATTTAACTTCTGAAATAGTTAGGCTCAGATAGAACCACAACTCACAAGTCTTCCCAAAATCAGGTATAATCTTCATTACTAAAAATATTTAAAATATTCAAAAGCTTGAAAACACACAATTTTGTGCTTAATTTATTTTAAGTGAGATTGTTCCTTGTCTATGAATTTTCCCTGAGTAGTCAAATAGTCATAATTCTTACCATCGACCGAATACTAACCAGACAACAGAGCTATTAGTTATTATTTTCTCGAAAGTTTCAAGAAAATAAACATTTATTAGAAAAAAAAAAAGTGAAATTTACTTATGTTTACTATTCAGGAGCCGTTCTGAAACGTAACATATGAATCCTATCATATAAACTATTTTATTATCAGTATATTTTTACTATAAAAAGAATACCATATACAAAGTGATTCCTCTAAAAAAAAACAAATAATTTTTTAACAATCGACTGTTTAAACATTTTGGCATCCCAATGATCGGCAAGTTATAGAAGTAGATAACATGAAATATGCTTGACACCGAGCTTCATTGAATACGTTTTTTGTTCAACTAACAACAGGCGAGTTCTTTTAGCGGTGGATACTACATTCATTTTTATTATTATTCCATTCTTATCTATTTTTTCCTCAAATAAGGAAATTAGTGACTGAGAACAGTTGTGTAGGGATATGTAGACTAAACAGTTGAATATGAATAAAAATAAAAAAACTCTGTTTTCTCCGATTGAAAATTATATTATTATTTTCTAAAATAGAATATTTCATTGTTAATCGGATATTGACATATTTAATGTAGATTTTTTTTTTTTAATTTATTTATTGATATTTACAACTGTACATAAATAAATCAAGTAAATTTCAGGAAATCGTAATGGTATGGTACAAGCATGTAGATAAACTACCCAATGTTAGCACTCTAAAAACATTTTTACAATATAAGGTCTCAAGGCCATCTTCTTTTCAGACGCCTCGGAGGATTGTCCGGAATAAAAGAGGAATCAAGATTAGAAGCTAATGGGTTTGAGTGGTTAGGGAGTTTGTAATGGAAGGATTGATATCTGGTTCGGGCTAGATCGGTTACAAAGAGAACATTAAGGTCTTTGTGGATGATTTTATTTGTGACAAAGTAGGGAGCATTTAGGATTTTACGAATGATTTTGGATTGTAAGGATTGGATACGAGAGGAATTCGAAGGGTTAGTGGAGCCCCAGAGCTCAACGCCGTATGTCCAGATAGGCCTTATAATTGTCATGTAAATCAGTCTTTATGTTAGTCTTTAATCAGTCTTGTAATGAATTGGAAGTTTAGACCGTTTGTCTAGTAAGTGCTGTAATAGTCGAAATCGACGTGCAGTTTCCTATCTTTTCGTGTGTGAGGATTAATGTAGATTTTGAATCAGATTATTGCCGATTTCTCTCATCAGTTACCCACAAGACTACAGATTCGCTGTTTAATAAGTTTAAAGTTCTTGTTAATTGAATTACATCATAAGCTGAAATTTGCCTTTTGCTTTTAAAAGGAAATTAATTAATAAAATATATTATTTTGACATTAACCTAAACAAAATTTACATACTGAAAAAAACTATGATACTTCATACTTCTGGTAATGGTAATCGAATCCAGTAGTAGCCTGGTAATTATTTATTCTGTTACTATAGTCGTGAGTCAACCCTGTGGATTTGGGGAGTCTTTCAGGACCATCCAACCTCTGTAAAGTGGCGTAATTGGAGAAAAATGTCATGGACAAAACACCACCATGGACAAAATAAACCTTGACCTAGGAACAGTACTTCCTAATAACAGTACTGAACTCCTGACCCTTCATGGATTTTAGTGGTCCAAATTTTCAATGATAGTACTTTTTAATTAATATATGTAGATATTTAATGTATTTAGGATATTAAACCCGATTAATAGATTAAATTACTAAAGATAGTTCTTAAGTTTGCGAAATTAAATTTGCACACACATGTACATATATAAAAAAATTATATATACAGGGTGTTTCACGGTTAACTATCTAAACTGGAAGTGTGAATAAGTAAAACATTTCCTCTGGAGGTATTTCCTTTAACGTTTATTTTAGGAGATATTCACGTCTAAAGATTTGCATTGTTATGAATTATGTAGATTATAATGAATAAATTAATGTATTCCGAATACATTATTAAGGACATTCATGATAAGTGTTTTTAAAAGTAATTAAGAGAATAAGAAGACAGACTTGGCATCTTTCTTATACTGCAGCAGTGGCAATAGATAAGTGTTACGCAAGTTTCAATCAATCTTTTTGTTAATAAGTTCATTAACTGAGCTTGCAGTAGAATTTTTATTTCCTAATATTACAAACAAAAAATTTTTAAAGTAAAGTATGTTTATACATCATAATTACTGATAACTAAAATAGGTCTTCTAAAAAATCATCAAGTTGGAAAGACCGTGTCTGGACAGGACAAGAACATGAAATATCGATGGGTTTAACAAATGTTCTATACAAAATATATATTCAGATCCAGTTTTATAATCCAATTAAAATATTTTCACAGCTTGGTCCCAAACCATATATGGGAAGCCTGATGTTTTGGACAATACAGCCCGTCTGTACGATTAATCCATATATTTCAATTGTATTCATTCGTGAATAGCTTCGCTGTTCATTATATTCGTTATAGTTTAATTAAATACTATTTGACTTATTACTAAAATTAAAAAAAAAAAAGAACTTCTAAGAAAAATGTTTACTTATGAACAATATATGACTAATTATTTCATTAAATAAATTTGAAATTTAAAACATTGACCCTATAAAACTATTTTTATGAAAATTCAGAACTGGATTAAATTTGGGAAAACTAAATAATAACAAATCCCATACATGTAACATTTACACTCCATCTTGGTATATGTCCTCCAGTGTACATAAACAGATTCCGTAAACTAATTAAGATCTGGGACTTACTTTCGATAGAATGATGACATGGAGTCCTCATGTGTAGCAGACGCGATTACGTTAAGAAGTGAACAACAATAATACCTAAGAACGTTCCAGAGGAACGTAGATTAGGCTCTGTGTTTTAAAGTACAAAAAATGAACCGTTTTTGAAATAGCATATGAATTGGGCCTCACCTTCCACAATATCATGGTAGCCGTGGGATACTAATGCAATAATTGAGCGAATGGCTCAGCCGATTTTTATTTTGGATTGCACTAATTATTAATCAATGGAACTCAAATCCTAAAAATAATTACTTTAGATGTGTTTAGTCAGTCAGTTTGCGCTAAAATAACAATATTTTGAGCTTAAACAGCTCATAGGTTTTCTTGTTTGAATTACACAGGGATTTAAACGAATGTTTCTGAATAGGTAACTTTTTTTGAGCAGATTTAAAATTTTCATGTCTCAAATTAGTCTGGTATTCAGGATTATTATAAGTTTAAAAATAACTGAATCATAGCTGTAAAACTGAAGTAATATATTCCAATAGGATAACGTTATTACTTATTACGTAAACTGTTACTTAACATAAAGATAGTTATTATAAAGTACACAGCTTTACCAACTGAATGCGTCCAATAAACTTTCTTGATATTATATTAAAACAAAATTAAATCTGCACCGCTACAACCTATGACAGGTTAAGGGTGCAATACTTAATAAGGAAATACCATTACTAGAACAACGGTTGTGCAAGGAGGTGATTTGGCAAGAATCACGTTGAACAGCAAGATTTTTACCTAATTGAGGGTATCCTATTTATTAGGTTGGGTGTTGACCCGAACCCACAGGGCTGACTCACGGTTACAGTGAAACAGTAAATAATTATCTATAACAGCCGAATTCTAATCGGCTACCCAATCCCGATAAAATTATATTGTTTATATGAATGTACATGATAACACTTGTAGTTCATATAAATTAATATGAAAAAGAAGGAAACATCTAGGCGAGAGTCTTCGTAAGGGTAAACCACTCTATGTTAATATCGTAATGGATTTTTATAAAAATAAAATCTATCATGTAGTTTTTATTACAGGTGTTTAAGTGCTTATATACACATTGTGTATCCATGGCGACAAAATACCGATTAACCGTCAAACACTTGTAGATGCCTAAGTACGTTAAAAGTGAAACATAGCATGGAGTAAAACATAAACTATTGATTAGAATACTATAACTACTCGGTTTTTGATAAGTTTATGTTTAATATTCGATTATTAGTTTAAAATAGTTTAGAGCATACAGTGTAACATTTTTGGGTTAGTTACGGAACGAAAATTCAGTAGCTCGTTTATGTGTTTTCGGTTGTGTTGTGTATTTCAGAAGTGATGTCCAAATGGCCTTGAGTAAGTTATTTTTTATTTTATTAATTATGACTTCCAACAGTACCATTAAAAAAAAAAGTATGGATCAATAATATACTTAGGAATTGAAAAGAAAAAAGGCTTTTGTAGAACCAAAATAAAATAGTACGTAGCCATGAATAGCTGTGGTGTAAATAATCGCAAATAAAATATATTGGCATTTACGCCACCTCTAAAGCGACATAACATTTATTAAAAATTTTCGACGCACATTACCGAAACAAACTACAGGTTCCTCGAGGGGATTTATACCGTCGATATTTGTACAAGATTGTCATAAATCAGTTTTGAAAGGTTTCTCTTAATTGACCAATTCTCTATGTTAAATATGTCCCGGATACGCAACTTAAATCACTGTTATTTTGTCACTCAACTGTTGTTTATTTTTAACTGAATCATTATCACATTGTAACATAATGGCGTCTAAAAGATTGGTTATTAGCTATTAAGAGATAATTTTAATACCCCTATTTATATTATCCCGATGAATGTGGTAAGAGTGTGTTATAAAATCTTTATTAAGTTCACAAATTAACGTATTCGTAGTCGAAGTCTTTTACTAAATTCTTGATTCAGTGAAGTGTAGTTAACAGTTATAAATCTGATAACCATCATTTCATCTGTTCATTTATCAGTAGTCAAACCTCAAAACCTGGTTCTAGGAGATTTAGGGGTTATAAAATGGATATAAAATACATCTCCATTCTCATCAATGCAGGAAAAACTATTATTACAGTAAATTTTTTTATTGTTATTAAAATAAATGTATTATTATTACAATAAATTACTAATAAATTATTTTTTGTACTTGTTAATTTTAGTATCACCACTTTTTATAAATTAAATTATTTAATAAAAACACACGTATTATGTACAAAATCTAAATTTTATTAATTTCTAATCAAAAATCGTTTAGATTGACTCAAATTTGTGATAATATATTTTTTTCTTTAAATTAAGTGCGCCACATGAATTCTGCTAAATAAGATGCTGGTAAATTCGGATTTGTTCCTTTTCTTCTGTCCCCATTTTGTTTTATTCCTGTAATCTACCGATTTTTTGCGTATCCATATGTCTTTGGATCAACAATGTGATATTAATGCTTTACATTTTGATGTTTGATGCCCATTCTGCATAAATTAATGTATCCTTTTCGTAAATCTGATACAACTGCACTACTCGGATTTATTCTGAATTAGATTACTACTGACAATCTGAATTCTGCTCTGCCCTTAACTCATTCCAAAAAGCATTCATTGGTTTCTCGGCAAATCCATCCGAAAACCAATTGTTGAGGGAGGAAACGTACTAATTTATACTTTCTTTTCGTAAACAAACGTTCGTCTATTACGACTTTCCCATATAAACACTTCACATAGGTAATTACTTCAATTAATCGTGGTGAGCTGAGACATTTCTAAATGTTTCGAACACTATCTCATACCTGTTAATGCTGACACAATGAATAAATAAAGTGTACTGCAGTTTCTAAACTTACTTTGGAATCAGCAAAACCACGTTTCAGTGCCTTATTCCGTTGCTTTTCCGACAACTTCCTTTGTAGCATCTCCAATATATTTTTTCACCAAAACAAAAGTTTACTTCATGGTCGTATAAATACAGCTCCAATTTTTGTAAAAGTTCTTTATCCTACAGGAACATAATGGCCGTTTTCTCATCAGTAAAATGCTTTTTAATGTGTACATTATGAGGTTAATTTTTAAAAGAACATCAGTAGTTGTCGATAACAAAGCAATATGTTAAAACATATGTTTTAATATTAGACCAATTTTTATTCTAGAGTGGCGATATAATAACAATAGCGCATTTTCTCCAAAAATACGGCAAAAATAATTAGTTTAATTAATAAGTAGTGGTTAATGTAAGAGTAGTAAGTATCTAAGTATTAGTATTATTGACAATGCAAATAAATGACCCATATTTTTAAAGGTTTTAACGCAAAATAACATTTAAAGTAATACCATTTGAAATTGTAGGTTGTCCCATTTCTTGTAGAGGAGAGAAATGCATTATTCATTCATGCTGCCCAAATACATCGGGTTGCTACATTACACAGCATACTGATCAATCCGTGATCGGACATATATAAATTACACACTTTTATATGATATCATATATAATAGAATATAACAGAAAGATAAGATTTTTTTTCCACAGTTTTCTTTTACAATTAATACCAATCTACACACTAAATACAAGTTTTTTCAATTTATTCCTTTTTTTTTCTTTCCCTTCCATTTCACAACGCTTATTTCATTTGATCAACAAATTCCCCTATATAACAAATATTAGAATATTAAAAATAATAAAGTAATAAATAAAACAACAAATAAGATATGTGATGCATGCATGCCATCCCTCCTCTGGATAACTCCCATACTCATTAATTTCCATGCATGTGGTGATGGATGATTCCCAGGTAGTCAAGTATTATATTCTCTGTCATCCTAGCCACGACCTGAAGATCGACTGGGAAGCTCCTAGTTGTGCTGGGAATCGTTCCACGGGCTCCGAACCAGAGGCCTCTCTCGTTGAAGTCTCGTTCTCCGAAGCCCTCACGGAACTTCTCCTTGAGGGAAGGGATACATTTATCGTAGATTTCCTTCTTTTGCCTATCTACTTTATTTGCCTGGTCAAGGTCGTTATTTTCATATCTCACAGTTGGGTCTGAAAAGGGTCCCCTTCTTAGGAAAAGCAACTATATCCGCATATCTTGTGGATCCATCCGTATCCCTTGGGGTCTCTTTGAAACGGCGTACTTCAACGCCCTGCCACCTGCAATTAGCCCATTCCTTGAACGTATTTTCACGTAGCAACTGTCGTAGAACATTCACACTCCGGTGCCCCTGACCAACGGCACTCTTTCGGCACGTTCAGCAATCTCGGCTGAATAATCGAAAGTGGACTGGAACAGAGCATCTGGTACATTTGGCAGCCGCTGAGCAATGGACCAGTGTTGAAGGGGAGCCTCCCATTGGCAGCGGATCAAGCCTAGGCCTCGGCACCTCCTCGGAGCAAACAACATCGCCATGGAGGTGTTCGCAGGGAGCCCTATAATGGCTTTAACACTTCTGCGAATCATTGTGTCGATGCCATCCAGGATTTCAGGGCGTAGCTTTGTGAGGGGAGCAGTTTGGAGACGGTATGTAAGACCCGGGAACACTTATTGGTTGACAATGTTGACCTTATGCTCGGGCTTAAGCAAGCATGATGTGACGAGCTTATCCAGATTCTTATTCAACTTTGCCACCGAATCCTCGTTATAATAATATAATATCGTTATAATAATATTTAAACATAAATAGTATAAAGCCTTCATAATGGTTAAATTTTAAATATTTGCTACTCATTATTTCTTTATTACTCCAGAATTATCCCATTGACCATGTTCTATTATTGGGATTTGATTGTTAACTTGACAAAATGCTGAATTAAAAATTAAATTAAAAATATGTTTCGTAATTAAAATCATTTAAAAAACTAAAGATATATTTTAGAGGACAAAATGCAAAAATAACACTTCTAAATGTCTGAATGTATCTCAGTATCAACTTCATAACCCTGAAACTAATTTAGAAATGTTATGGTTTAAGTTTAGAGAAATGAAGAGTGGGCTTTCTTAGCGTTCTAGCTACGCCAATGGTTGTTTAAAAATGAAATACAATATACGCTTTTTGTAGGATATTTTACCTACTTTTTTTGTCTTTAAAAAAACTTAGTTTTTGAGTAATGAGCAAAAAACTTTAAACGTATACAAAATTTTGGTTCTTATCATATTTGGTTTTTGTAATTCAGCCTGCTAGTGAAGAGAAAATTAGGGTTTAGCAATCCAAAAAAGAAATATATGTAAAATCGTTAAGAAAAAACTTACACATATTTTTTCCTGAAAAAGCTCTGTTTAAATATTCGATCTCTGAGTTAAGTTAAGATGGTCAGTAAAAATATATCCATAACTGAAAATTAATTAACTTTAGTTTCGACATGAATTTCAGGCCTTCATCAGTGCTGAAAAAACAAAAAGAAGAATTGCCTTAAATTTGAGAAAAATAAAAATAATAAATAACAAACTTGGAACTATTAATAACAATAAATTAATTAGATAGAAGATGATACTAATAAAAGACAAAATATAATACTGTAGAGGTGAGAATTATACAAAACAAATTATAAAAAAAATTATTAATTTATTGTTATGTATATTTCCAAGTTTTCATTATTTTTCTCTGGGTATAAAAAACATATTTTTGTTTTTTATTTAATCTCGTTTTATTTGTTCATCCATGATAAAGACCTTAAATTCAGGTTGAAAATTTCGGCAAAAATAAATGTTTTACTTATCCCAGTATCTTTACTGACCGCACTCACACCACCATTTCCTCATAAATAAATAATGCTGTTGAATTCATTTTACCATTACATTTTCTCTAGAATACACCGTTTTTGGAGATAAGGGCAAAAGAAAAAAAATTCTGCTTCGTTAATTTATTAAATTGATTAAACCTTTATCAAATACGCTTCCGTCCTGATAGAACCTAACTTTAAAAATAATTTAAGATGTATGTTTAGGATATTATGCATCAGGTTCCTATACTATTATTTGAATATTTTCCTCACCGACGTAGCCATAAGTTCGTCCGCCCAATTGAATCAATGGTAAAGTAATACAAAAAAATATTATAAAAGCTTTGTTCAGTGCTCTCAATTCCAAAACTAGACATTAAAAGATCATATATTCCTCTATCATCCTATTGCATCCGTCACTTCTTGGATACTGGCCAAAGGTCTTTCTGGAACAAACGTAGGGATTTGAAATGCAGAGATGCACTGTTCAGAACACGCTAGTCGTAGATCACCCTATCCAAGCTAGAATTCTATTTGTTTTGTGATTCACAAAGTATTCAAAATGGTCGCTCCTAACTGCAACGGTTACCCAATTATTATAAAAAACATCAATTTACAAGAGAAAAAAAAAACAGTATTCTGTTATCTAACATTCCCTTAGAGACTCCATACGTAATACCAATGTTCAAACTACTCATGACTTCGTGAAAACAAAACAAATTAAACCATACTAATAAAATGTTATTAAAATTATGTCAATAAAAATCCTATACCAATATAATTAATTCTAAATTTTTCAAACTGCTTTAAAAAAAAGAAAAAAAAAGAAAAAAAAAAAAAAAAAAAAAGGACAGAGAATACGGAATGGTTGGAAACCACTGGGTTAAACCCTAATATGACATAGTTATAACAAATCAAGAAACAGTTACGCTAGAAAAGTAATCACGAGTACATATCTATATCATATACATTGATCCTAAGCAATAAATCATAGAAGTCCTCTTTCTAAATATGGACGCCCATAGATAGCCAACAATGGAATTAATCGGGGTTTAACCTCAATAGACTATATGGGATCCCAAAATTTGTCAATGAATATGGAACAGAAATGAAACATTGCCGATAATCCGTCATAATTGTCATTCAGAAATATTTTTTTAAATAATCAAATATATTTTGTAGAACAATAGAGAAAAGCATTATTCAAAAAAGTTATCCTGCCCAACTGTATTGGGTTACTAAATACAAAGAATACTTATAAGTATTAGGACAATTTTTAAAAAAATATTATAATGTATAGAAGTACAATACATTTAAAATATACTATATTAATATATTATTTTTTAAAAAAGTTTTTATTCTTTTATTTTTCTGTATATATTTT
>NW_027115239.1:191132-198988 GCF_000696795.3 Halyomorpha halys | reverse complement strand
AAAAAAAACAAAAAAAAAAAACTCAAATTTATCTACAAGGATATAGCTATACCCATAAAACAGGTAAAAATGGAATTTAATAAAAAAAAGAATATATAATATTAAAAGTACATAAAAAAAAGAAAGAAATAATAAATGGCATATCTTTCTCTGGATGATCCCTATCCTCATCTTTTTCTTATGGACTCCCTTCTTAGTAATTTATCTCATAGAGGGGAGGAGTTATCTAGACGTGACCAACCTAGTCTAACCAAGGTTATGTTTCTCATTTCATGGATCCACCACGGAACGAAAAAAGTCCACCCCTCCCTCCCCCGCGCCGGATTCGAACCGGCACCGCCCGCAGTTCTCCAGGTTACTAAGACCAGCTCCTCAACCACTTGAGCTACGGACGGACCATCGGTCACCGTGCATGTGATGGTGGATGATTCCCAGGGAGTATAGAAATGATTTTTTCTACGTCCTAGACATCAACCTTAGTTCCTCAATAAAGCTCATTGTGCTAGGTATAGTTCCGCGAGCTCCGAACCAGAGATCTCTCACTTTCAAATCTCTTTCTCCGAAGTCCTCACGAAACTTTTCCTTGAGGAAATAGATGCATTTATCGTAACTTTCCTTCTTTCCCTTTCCACTTTATTCGTCTAGTCAAGGTCATTACATACCCGTATCTCACGATGGGTTCCGGAATTATTGCTGACTTCTCCGTTTAATAATCTAATGTTATTTATTTTATTGATATTAAACAATAATTTAAACATTTGGACGGAAAAAGAAAGAGCTAACTATAATTTAGGTAGTGTCACTAATAAAATAAATTCACTACTGATATTTCAGTGCATTCTTTATGAAATGTTTTTTTTAGGGTTGTCAATTAGGGCTCATATTTTAGCAAAGCTACTCTACTATAAGTAATATTCTGTTAGGTTTTTTAGTGATGTTGATAATTTTTAAGATAAAGAGCTTGGAATAAAAATTTATTTTTTGAAACGTTTTGAAACAGTCGCCATTTTTTATTCCCTCAACCTATACTTGGCAGACTTATCAACTTTGACAAGTAATTAGATATAGTTTTCATAAAGGAAATCAAAAATTGGGGGAAATAATTGCCTCTTTTTCTTCTCTTGGGCTCTTGTACTATCCGTAGGTTAAACTAAAACGTATCATGGAACCTTTGAGTTTGCTATATCTTTTCCTTTTTAATGTAATCATACAATCTGCCACACTAAAGACCAATGGATATTATGATCATTTTTAGTAATTAAAAAACAATTAATAAATACATATGAAAATTAAAATAACATGGAAAATAATAATGCTAAAATAAAAAGATTAATATACGACTTCTATACAATAGGGTTTGCTATTAATAAAAGTTATATATATATATATATATATTTTATTTTTAAAAATTTATTTTTACACAACTACAAATTTTTTATTTGGAATATTTTGTCATCCACAATATACTCAGCTGTGACCGGCTCATATACAGGCAGCACTCATGTTAATTGGACCAATTGTAATATTCTCACGTTTAAACTCTATTCATTTACGGCCAATGTACTAACAACAAATATTTCTTGGATGAGAAACTCGCTATTTTCTGAGATGAATAGCTTACGCAGCAAAGCATATCCCTATCGGCTTTTGGATCTCAATAAACTTTCGACGTATAATAGGAGTCATCCTGAGGACAATGGCTGCGCTTAAGTTAGAACCCGTGGTGCATTTGTCATGTCATTGCTTAGAGAAGAGCTGGCTGAGTTTTCCATTACACTTCGTTGGCGAAAGCGAAAACCATGACGGCAGGCATTCCACACTCCAGAGTATGGTTGAGGGTGTGAGCGCTGGGATATGGACTGCTCTCTTTACGAAATTTTGAATACCGCTTCGTATTTCATAATCTGGTACAATTTTAATTTTGTCTTTTAAATTTTTATTTATTGAAATTCACATATGATTTCATGGTATGATACAGACTTGTGGAAAATCTACCCCATGGCATAACTCCAATAATAATTCTAGATTAAAAGGTTTTAATCATCTTCTTTGAGGTTGCCTAGGAGGGTTATGAGGTATTGAAGAGGAAGAAAGGTTAAAAACAGCTGGATTTGGTTTGTCAGGGAGATATCATATCAATATCATGAAAGTATTGATGATTGGTTTCAAATACTTTTGAAAATAAAATACGCTGAAATTTTTTGTTCGGTAATAAATTTAAAAAAAAATTAAATTGATGTTAATGTTCTAGTAACAGCTAATTCTCGGTCAAGTGCATATTTCATAAGCTGTTTCTGACTAGATTAAAAAAAAAATGTATCCATAAAATAGGTCCGCCATATCTCTAAAAATATTATGTATCCATTTATAAAAGTGGAAAAACCTTATTAATCAAATAAAATGAAAAATAAATTTATTATTCTCGGACTTTGTAAGTTTTGAACAATTTAAGTATATTGACCGAGCATAGATAGTGAATAATTTTTACAGTAGTAAAAATGCACTGTCGTGATAGTGAAAATAATAGTGAACAAATTCAATATTTACAAACAATACATAAATATATACAATATAATTTAATTCCATCCGTAGAAGGAAAAATAAAAGTATTTAAACAAAAATGTCTTTGTTTACGATGATCTTGGTATATCGTGCTAATCTTGATCATTTTCTATAAATAAGTAATGTATCTCCATATAATTTGGTTTTAACGAACGGTAAAGCGATTTTAGTAAATATACAGGATAGTAAATCGTATTGTTTTTATAAGTTTAGTAAACTTTATTACAATGATATATACATATACATATAAAGAACTGTATAATATAACAGAAACTAACTGACAAATTGTAGGAAGATAGTCCGGGCGGTGGTCAATAAAGGTATCGAAATAGTAAAACAAAACTATTTATTTTGACCAAAGTTTCTCTCCACTTTGCAGGGCTGTCAGATTAAAACACAGCCAAAGACTTTAAACAACGTTTCGCCCACTATCACCCATTAATTTAGATACCTTTATTGACCACCACCCGGGATTATCTTCCTACAATCTACTTCATACGGTCAAGTATACTTCCAATATGAATAAATAACAAAGCTATAGAGGAATGGAATCGGAAAAGATCGGATGCATTTGCTATTTAAGATTTTCCAGTGTGTATAATCAAAGCTGGGTTTGTGAAAGGCGTTTTCAATGGTTTATAGTATCATTTTAATAGTTCATATGTATCTTTTTTTTATTACTACTAACAATTAAAGATGGTTAATTATATAAAATATACAAAATAAAAGGTATATGAGGGGAAGTCCTTCGGAAATTTCGGCATTTATGCTCTATTAAACTGTTTCAACGCGGATAAAACCTCGCTGAGTGTGAAGACCATTTGATTGAGCACTAACAAACCGGTTTAATCAAAATCGCTAGTGCCATCGTTAAAATCATTAAATTCATTAAAACCAATATTTTCTTCGATAACTGAATCGAAATTCATCGTGAGCGTGAGCGCAATAATATCCCCTGACTGGATATTCGATACACGGGTAATTGAAAATAATACATTGCAATGCTCCAACATACCTGAAGTTTTGAATTCCGGTCGGTTCAAATGTTTCCTGAAAAAAAAAAAAATGTATAAAATTAGAAAGCGTTTTAAATTTGTTTGTAAATATGAAAAATATTGTGCAATAAATAATTGAAAGAATATATGTAGGTTGATGTTATACAGAACTAATAAACAAAAAGCTTCCAAAATTTGACAGACCAGTTGAATTAGTCACAAATAATTGCAGATGCGATGAGGTGAGGCAATTCTAAAAATTTCATGAAATAAGATAATACCAGTTTCACAAGAGGTAACAATGGTTTTCATCGAAGTTAATGTAATAGATGCCTCTAATACAAAAACCTATCATGTCTTCATAATTTATTCGACACTTTATTCTCAATCCTTAATCCAATTTTATTTATTTATTTTATTCATTAGTTTAACTTTCAAGAAAATATCAAGGCGAAATGTTCAGCGCTGTAATCGCTGAAAATAGCACACACTCATAACGAATACTTTACTTTTTCATAGAACAAAATGTAATATTTCGGATATTTTATTGAAAATTAATAATACAACCTGTCACTATTAAGGGCAATAAACATTAATATTATAAACATTAATGTTCTAAGTATTAATTTATATATAAATAAAAAATAGATGAACAAAAATACTAATCGATATAATAAAATAAAACTGATTAAATAATGACAAAATAATTTATATACAATGTAAAGATAATTAAATTTAGGTAAAAATAAAATAAATACAGCTTGGCATATTTATTTATAATATTTACATGCAGCCTAGGAAAATCAGAACCGAACTTTGCCACCTTTTTGTGGAAGGCAGAGCAGGGTTCCAAGGCATCCCAGCGCTATTCTTCTAGCCGCGTCATTGGTATTGGAAGCCAATGGAGACTGAGTGAAAGCGCTTGATACACACATGACTTGAGCGGAAAAGCTGGCCATAGCCACAGAAGTACAGATAAGGATTGTGCTAAGGGATTAGCTGGTGAATGAGGATCTGAAGAAAGTTAGAAAATCTGACTAGAATAATCTAGGACATAAGAGATATTGAGGTAATTGTGTAAGGTTTTATTGGTTACATAATATGAAGCATTGACGATTGTTGGAAAGACGTGAGATTGAAACGACTGTATATGCTTGAAGTGCAAAACTCGCATATATATTAAAACTATGTATACTATCGATCAGAAAAAAGTAAGAATTATTTGTTGTGCATAAAGTTGGCACGAAAATAAAATAATCCCAAATATAAAAATTGCTTACATACGTGGTTTAAAACTTTTGCCGGCCTATTTTTGTCTGAGTTTTGTCGACTAGAAGAATTATCAAGACACCTATAAGAAAAATACATTTGTCTGCTGTAGTCAGTAGCTCATAGATTTCGATCAAGTATACCTGCTGTCAGATAGATCCATCAATCAACTATGATATAGAATGCAATTCAATTTTATTTTCTCATGGTCATTGAGAAAAAGCTGTGGTAGTTAGTTTTGAACTTAAGGGGTCTGTTTCATTTAGAACAGTCCATGATCCTCAAATTAAAAACAAAAAGCATATTTATTTATTTATGTACGTATGTATGCTCCTTTTCATACGTACGAGTATGGCCAGATGAGTTGTCTAAGGGTTTACTTCGTATTTATTTAACATCATCATACAATCAAAAAAAGTCCTCGGAACTTAGTACTTTTAAAATTTTGTCTTTAAGAGTTTTTTTTCTCATTTTTGAAAATATTTTTTTTGCCTGCTGAATCAAAATATTTCACCATTGATGGTGGAACTATATATGGATTAGTATACTGAGTAATTTGGAATTGATTTTTAATTATTTGGTTAAAAATCTATTGTAAATGTTTGCATTTTTTCATTAAATTTAAAAAAATGTCGAAGAATCGTGTCAATATCAAATCTATCAAACTCATAAAAAATAATTTAGTTTCACGGTGTTTTATTTTTTTTTTTCACCTCCAGAGGCCTATTGAATGAAACAGTGTTATAGAGGCCGATTATTTATATCTATGTCCAAAACACAAAATAAAGTTGCCCAAAATCGGTGAACATACGTGGTACGCTGATATTTAAGATTAATTAATTGTATTTGAATCTGAATCCTTAGGACCATTTTCAATGATATTTTAAAAAAGTTTAAAATTGATAATATAAAATGGCAGCTCCCCATTCGTTTTAAGGTTATTCAATTTAACTACAATTGCCTAAATTAGTTAGAATTTATTGGTGTCGCTGGTACTTGTAATGAATAGAATGGACTTTTGACTAATATTAAAATAAATAAAGAATGGTGATATAGGGAGATAATCCTCTATTATAAAAATCCTCAATTTTTCTATTTATTTAACTGATTTCTACAGGAAAAAAGAATTTTTTTTTCGAAAAAAAGTTAAATAACATCGATAGCTTACCTCACAGTAGTTCTATGTACATGAAAACTAACTTTGCGAAAAATGCAATTAAAAATTCCGTCTTTTAGGATAGTCAATCAAATCTATTTTCCTTAAAGAGAGAACCTTAGATTGTATGTTTCGTAAAGTTAGTTTTACTTATATATATATACTTAGCGCTACTGTAAAATAAGCCATGTTAAAACTGTTTAGGAAAGAAATTCTTTTGTGTCCAGATAATGTAGTACTGAAATAAGATAATGTAGTAAAAATTAATTTTTGAAATTTCTTTTTTGACGGCTTTGGATTGGAAAGCCTCAATTATTGACTTGTACGACTCAACATCACAAACTTTTCCCCAGGAGATTTGCAAATTATCATACAAATCGATTACAATATCGTAAATAAAACGTAACGTATTCACCAAAACCATTGTACGTAGAGGATTACCTTCACAGAATTTGATGGGTCCCTGTCCACAGGGAATCATTACCTTTTGCGAACGAAATATTTGGCCAGTATCCTTATTCGGCAAAGCAAAAAAAAAAAATATAATACCTGAGGACTGATCATGTCACATTAGTAAGGGAAACCGGTCCTGGTCTCGAACTCAATCCTCTCCTGTTGAGAACCTTATTTGCTAAAGTTTATTAAATAGATTGGCAGTGAGGATGGGTCAGCGAATACCCGCAACGGGAATCGTGAGTAATACAATGGAGAATCTTAATTGCGGGTTCAGAGGTACCTCGATCCATATCTGACCAACTGATGAGTTTACCCTCTCGTGATCTCATCTTTATTCCGATCCTCTGATTACTTGGTCATCGCGTTGAAGAGCTATTTTAAAGGTTCGAATACAGTCCTACCTCACAAACAGTGTACCAATCATAAGTAAGATTGGATCAACCGAGATAAAATAAGTTTTTAACAATTCATACATATAAGTTTTTATGTTCAGAAATTAGCAACTTCAGTCAAAAGATTCGCAAATTCGACATATTGCATTGAATTGCATTGAGAATATCAATACACCACTGAACAGACGGAGCTCATTAAAATAGTCCAAGAAGATAATTATCTTGATACATGCCTGCATCTACTAAGAAGAAATTTGTTTTATAATTTGACACATATTAATCAATCCACAGTCAAATTCTCGAACTTGGTATTATGCAGAAGACAAGATTTGCAAGATGAACAAAAGCGATTATGGAACAACTATATAAGCACATAATATATATAACCACTAGCGGTTCAGCTAAGAGCCACACCTCTGGAAGGGGATAAAAATTTCATGAAAACTTTTTTCTACTACATATAAATACAATAGATGTCGTTGTAGCCGTATTTGTTTAGGTGTCACCTAAGCGACGCAGTTTCGATTCCTACTTTGGCGGCCCCACGTAAAGGAAACTCGACTCATCCACTCTCGTTAAGAGGGGATGGTTACCAATAAAATAACATTCCTCAGCCATAATTCACATGTGGCCAGCTAAAGTTTAAAAAAATACAGGTACTTTTATTAGAAAATAAATTGTATTTAAAAAATTAAGTAATTAAAACTATTGTTATTGAGATCTATATTACTGATTAGGTTTACGAAATTCACTTGATACATAGTAGCAGCCACTACTGCATTTAATATAATTGAATAAACATCTTATTTAAAGACATCAAACTATTTTTTTTTAAATTTAAATATAAGATGGTCAGGGTTGCGGTAAAAAAAATAACAAATATTTTAATGAAAGGAATATGGTCCGGGTGCGGTCAAGAAAAACTCAAATAGTAGAAATATACTAATTTAATGAGCCAACGTTTCGCCCCACGTTGCAGGGCTTCTTCAGGGCTATTTTGACGGCAGTCAAAACTAAAATATTTTA
>NW_027115239.1:178449-190747 GCF_000696795.3 Halyomorpha halys | reverse complement strand
GTCAACTATATATACATATATTTTTTTATTATTATTATTTTATTGAAGAGAAATTAAAAAAAAAGAGAAAAGTGAAAATAAAATGTGAAAGATAATAATAGTAGTCACTGAATTAAAAGAAAAAAAATCATTTTATAATAATAATAAAGAAATATGTAAATAAAAGGAAAATAATATCGTGATTTGTGTAAATATATGTATAAATCTATACCCAAAATATAATGACATAAAAAAATGTATGTAAAAGATGAAACAATTAAATACACATTCGCACCTATAAATGAAATGTTTAGCGCAGACAATCTTATGAAGTATTAAGTATAAATCTTTTGTTAGCAACCCAATGTTACTTTATACTTTATACGTTATCAAGCTGACAATTACTATTAGCTAAAAATTAATAGTTTGTACTTTTTTTTTTTAATTCTTAGTAAAAAAATATTCATGTATTCAAAATTTATTATTATAATTTTTTTTTTCAAGACATACTTTGAAGTCATTTATAGCCTTAAAGTAGGGACTATAGAATTAATTTATTAGGACCATTCGTTCAAAAAAGAAAATAAATAAGCTCATGTTCCCAAAGGAAAAATAATAAAAGTTGAAGAATAAAATGGAAAAAATGATTATTCTGTCAGCTTAAATCTTAAACATAACTTAGAATGTGATAATATCTTGATTCGGTAGATTCTCCCTCCCGTAAGATCTTGAGAAAGTTTTTCGAATTCAAAATTAGAAAAAAAAAAAGAAATATGATATATACAGTATTTAGGACTAGTAGGATAAATCAACTAGATTAACTCTTATTGCTTTATTTCAGTTCTTTTATACGTCAAAATACTACTATGAAATAGTTTATATCGTGATAGTTTAACACAATATTGGTGTGAAGATGAATAGGGGGATCTGTAGTATAAAAAATCAAATTGTAATAAGGATAAATTATGTTCCTAAACAAACGCTTTTTTTATTATTTTATTACATTTAATTCACCGTACTGATAATGGGTAATAATTTTTTTGAATAACGAATACCTGCTAGATTATTACTCATAAATATTACTATATCTTAACGTAATTATGCATTGAGGGACATTTACTTAGCACACTTCATGTAAAATGCTAAAACTTTAGATAAGATCTAGTTTGTTTCCATTAGTATAATGCAACAGTAGCCAATACCCTAAAAGCATACAGGCACTCACACTCTGCCTTATATGCGTACACTATCTATCGCTCTTGTCCTGTTATCATCAGTTCAGTCGGTGCTACTTCAAAAAATCAGTTTCGTGTAGGTAATGTCCTGAATAAATTAATATGAACTTGGTGTATTTAGCTGAAGTATGAGCTCAAAATGGCTAGGAATAATGCGACCGGACCTTTATGTTCACTAAACCTTATCAAAATTTCCAGAAATGATAATCATTAAAAGTGAGTTATTAAAATTTATAGGAAGGGTCACTGATAATATTGATTAAAACTTATTTGCTGGCAAATACTATATTCTGCCACAATCTTGGTGTTCCCAAACATTCTCACATGCCTCACTGTTATCCCAAAGTTTGGTCTATGCTAATATCCGAAGACAATATTACCTTGGTGGATTCCCATTCCCAGCTTTTAGATCCAAAAAAAAATTCCTATGTAATTGACGTGAGGGGGTAAATTATACAGGAAGTTTTTTGAGCGATCATCCATTCATCTGTTAAATACTTAAATAGATCTTAACCAACCGACTTATACATTTCTTTCCTTAGAAATACTTCCTTTGAAAAATCCTTGATCGTTTAAACTACCTCATTTTGGAAGTCCTTACCCATATCCATTCTTAAAGCATCATCCATCACATCAGTTATATATCTATCTCTTCGTTGATCAATCTTCTGCAAATTGGAAAAATAATAAATATCCATGTAAGTTTGAATGTATTTTTTTCTATTATCTCGTTTTATTTACATAATTATTATTATTTTATTTTGTTATTATATTATTAATATTATTATATTACTATATTATTAATCTGTGTTTGGATAATCTACACATAATATAGCGTAACAAATGTTGCTCGCCTTTCCACATTGTAATGAAAAATCGATCGTTATTCATTTCTCTGAGACAATAGGTAGTTGTGATTATATACACATTTACACATAAAAAATATAGTTAAAAAACAATTAGTAGTTTATCATTTCTAAAAGGTTTTACTGCTTCATCAGTCTTCTCAAAGCCCTCCGGCAACCATTTCTTCCTCTACACTCTGCAACAATTTTTTCTTGGGTTGTTCTCGTTTTCGCCTTTCTGTTGAGCAACAGTGAAAGATAATTTTTGGCTAAAGTACTTTTGCCATTCTGTCTAAGCTGGATTTCGATGAAATGGTCACATAAACTCACATTTTTTTTTTTCCTGCTCACTAAATTTTTCACCAGACCCCATTTTGTAGGTTACTCTCTTAGTCTATATAATATACAGCATTGTTTTAGATGTTAATGCAGCTGGTGACTTTAACATCTTTTCGTAAAGCTAGTGGTAATCTACTTAGTACCATTGAGAAGTAAGCTTTTTGTGTTAGATTTGTTAATGCCCCCTCCTTGGTTATTTCTGACATACGGGGGTAATCTACAAGGTACCGCCCTATTCAATTCCTAGCGAGGAGTCATGATTTCATTTCATGGGACCGAAATAAAAGTCGACCACTCAGGCCGGATTCGTAACGGAGCCGCTGCAGATCCGGAGTTGCAAAGACCAATGCCTCTACTCACTGTCAAGTACAGATGGCCTATTGTGTAGTAAGCCATCGATATGTATTACCTCTCAACTCATTTCCAACCATCTCCTTTCCGTAACTTTAACACAGAGGAAATAGTTTGTTAGTCCACTTCTGTACGGATTCCCACTTATCATAATAACAGAACCGTAAGTTCTAGATAAGTAATTTCTGCTTATTTCACTATTGCAATAATTATTCCTTGCAATAAATTCCGTGAGAATAAATAATTGATCAATATATGACCTATTTGTCCGAATGCCAGCCTGTTCTACAGATAATTTATTTGGAGTATTTTTCTAGCAATCTAGATCTTAATACTTGTTCATAAAGGCGGCTACTGCAACTATAACACTACAGTATATTGAGCAATACTTTTTGAAAACAGTTATTTTAACGTCTTTATTACAAAAAAAATATATAAATTAAAAAAATAAATATGCCCTTATCAAATTCCGTACTTTAGTTTTATAGATATTTGGTTTTTGCAATTACTCAAATAATAAGACGTTACTGTCCCTTAAGAAATGCGAAGCATGCTGTTGGCTATGAAGTAAATTTGAAATGAGCACTTCTTCACATGAATCATAGTTTTTCCCTATTTCGGAGAAAGTCGATTCGATTACCGCTTTCTAGCTTGATCGCTTCCAGAATTATGTATGTAGCCTCTGCTTCTAGGCACATTTCCAAGATTTAACGGGCAAGTGTCATTTCCCATTAATCGGGAGAAATACTCCAAATTTAGAACATGTAGTTCTCAATAAGTAGTTTTTCGAACCTAGAGAAATTCCTGCTAAATTAAAATATAATATTAATCTTAATTCAATGTCTAGGAAAACGTTTTTCCAAGAGGCGTTTGTAGCCGAGGGGGTTGAGGCGTCACCATTGCAAAATATTTGCAGCGGCGACGGTTCGATTACGGTCTGGGCGGGTGGACTTATAGTGGTGGTTCCACGGAATAAAAACTCGACACTATCGCTCTGCTTAGAATAGGTTCGTCACCTGTAAGATACCCCTACCCTCCTCCTGAATGTAAAAACTAAATATCGTACTCTTGAAATATCAAATTTTTTGGATTATTTTATTTTTTTAATATGAATGAAAAATAAGAATTGGTTATGAAAAAATTATGATAACTGAAATGCCTGAGTTTTTAACGATTTTGATTAACATCTGTGAGTGGATGAATAATTAAATGAATTTTAAAACCAGATAGATTTTATCCCCATTGAAATAGTCTAACAGGACCACAAGTGATGAGTTTTGAAAAAATCTTATTCTAAAGAACACCTAATTTTGTTTTTATTTCAAATAAACAACCCGTTCTCATTGGTGACATCACGAAATTATGAAAAAATTGAAACTATTAACAAATTGAACTTGGTCAGTTGGCACAGTACACCATTCTTATCAGCCCAGACGAAGCCCTGCAAAGTGGTTAACGTTGGTTAACAATAAATGTTAAAACAACCAGTATGTATACAAATAACCATACCAACCAGCCTTGTTTGGAATCTAAGTGAGTCCTCCAGGCCTCGCAGTTCCTAACAGGACAAGTAAGTTTTCCAACAAAGCTCTAAGGCCTTCGAAATAACAGAATTTCTTGTGCCTCAGATGCAGATTATCTTTTGTTTTTCAATTCAAAAGTAACAAATAAATTAAGAATTACTAATAAAATACAAAACTAATCAATAATATTATTGATATATATTGATACTACTAGCAGTATCTCCAGAGATATTACTTGAAGGTGGAGTTGGGAAACAATGAGCATAGCGCAAGAGTCTAACCGATCGGTTTGTGGTTGGGATTTCATACTCCTAATTACAACCAGGATTCTCCTTTTACGAATAGCCTTGGTTTGGCTGATGAACCGGGAAACCCATTTAGGTCAGAATATGGCGAGGTAGCCATTCTCATTTTCGAGGTACCTCGGGCTGATGTAACAGTACGAACAGTTACGTCAAGGAACAATTATTAAAATAATTGAAGAATAAATAGAAATAATAAAAATAACCTGGTGCTAAATCTAGATGACTTGATTTCTAAATTTATTTACTGACAGTTCTCTTTAGTGTTCTGATGACTTTAACATTAAATAATAGGATGTGCAATACTTTAATTATTATTAATAAATTCAATTACCAAGAAAAAAAAAAAAAGAAAAAACATGGTAAACACTAATAGGAGCTATTTTCCAGGTTCAGATCCTTCTCAGGATCTTAACAACATTTATCTAAAGAAGAAATAAAAAAAGGATTGAATTTATCCTAGTAATAGTTTGATTAAAATCCGATTAAATCTTTAATTTTTGTTTGATTACAATGATAGATGAAGGATAAGAAATCAGTTGGGTAAACTCTTTGAACATAAGCGTAAATTATATTCGAAGAAGATAGTTGACCGTATAAAGTAGATTGCAGGAAGATAGTTTGGGTGGCGGTCAATAAAGGTATCAAAATAGTAAAATAAACTAATTATTGTTAACTAACGTTTCGCCCACATTGTAGGGCTTCGTCAGGGCTAAATGAAAAACAAGATACAAACATTGTAAGTCGGGCCCAACTCTGGCAGTTATATTTCCGTTTTAATCTGACTGGCACTCCCCTGGGTTTATTTGTTATTTTTATTAATTTTCCTAATGTTCCCTTTTACTTGCTACTATACCTCATCTTTATCATATTTATATTCCCTTCTGTTTACCTTTTTATGCCTACCTCTTTACCACATTTATAACTAGTTCTAACGAATATTTTTCTACAATTTATTACTCTAGTTCTGTATTTAGAATTCTATCACACCTGGCTGTATCTATTAGTATCTAGTTTCTGTTTTGTCAATTCTTAAAATCTTTGTGTCTTTTTTTTCATTTAGTCCTGACGAAGCCCTGCAAAGTAGGGCGAAACGTTGGTAAACAATAAATAGTTTTCTTTTACTATTTCGATACATTTATTGACCGTCAACCGGACTATATTCCTACAAGTAAATTATTATAATTTAGGAGTAAAGATCGTGAAGGAGATTTTTTTTTTATTTGAATAATTATGTATTATTAGTAATGACGAAAATTATCCAAAATGTCTCAAAACTTCTTTATTGGTCATATCACGTGCACAACGCTTCGGTCAATCCTGGCCTTATCAAGGATAATCTTAATTTTAGTTTCACAGCATCAACATTAATTTTTAAATTTAGGAGGTAGGCAAACATCACCTTCCACGTCGATTGCCTAAAAAAAAAAAAAATGGATGCTATAAGGTCCAAGTCAAATAAATATAGTCGTTAAATTAAACCTCTATTTGTCACTATAACAGTTAACAATAACATCCATTCTTTGCAAAAAATGTTACTATCATTAACTTAACACAACAGATTATATTATTAAATACTATAGACAAATAGTAAATAGTGACAAGTAAAGGTTTATTTTGGCTACATTTATTTGACACCGGCATAATTGCTTGCAAAGCTTAATAAATTAATATTAAGGCGGTGGAACTGAAATTAAGATTGTCCTTGATGATGGCCGGATCGTTGCAAATCTGATATGATTAATAAAATAAAAAAGTGTTGAGACTTTTTAGGATAACCTATGTTATTAATAATAAAACTACTGGTCTCGAAAAAAATAATGAAATAGATATAATTATGTATAATTAGCAACTTTATCTGATGAACAGAAAAATAAATAAATCAAATATAGTCAGTATGAGACATTAAATGTATTAAATTAAAAGTTTTATTCTCAATTTTTTTCCTAAGCGGCTATTGGTACTGGTACTGGTGTTTGATGGGGGAACAAGTCCGGCAAGTGGGCCTAGTGGTCCTTTTTGCCAACCCCTGGCGGCTACCTAGGTTGCCGCCGCATACCAACCAAGGTGGGATTGTCAAAATTCATTCTTTGGGACCGACGAAAAATGAATATTTAACTGCCCCAGGTGGGAATCGAACCCATAACGTTCCGAACCGAGCGCACTAGGACCTGTGCCCCAACCGACACGGCCGTCACGTCCCTTCATAAGCGGCTAAATAAAATAAATATTAATTTCTACTTAATCATTTTGTTTTAGGCGCGAATAATGACTACAAATTACAAAGTTATTATATATATCATAATTATTATTTTGTGAATGAAAATTGCATCGTTAATTAAGATTAATTATAACAGCTTTATTTAAATTCTTTTGAGAACTGAAAGCTTCACCCTTAGGAGGTATGAGTCTGGTTTATAAATAATATACAAGTTTACACTTCTTCATTGATTAGATTTTTTTACATTGATTTAAAATGAAATAATAATTTGTCTGTAATTAAATAAAATATCTTCTATACTATATTTGAACAATTATGAATAAATGATAATTCACTATTAATTTGGTCTTTAGATTCCTCTTCCAGCCAAAGCAGCCCAACATCTCGTCATCTTGTAATCGGTCTTCCTCTCCTTCTCTTCTGTTCTCTTCGTATCCACTTTGTTGCGATTTTGGACCACTGGAACATGACCGGCCCATTTCTATTTCAGTTGTTGTATTTCTTTTGTTAGTCTTTCAACTTTAATGGAAGCTTATATTTTTCTGTTGCTGATGCGGTCTTTTCTATTGATCCCTTGCATACGTCTTGAAAATTGCATTTGTGTCCTCGCCATTTTTCCATAATTATTTTTTATTGCTGATCATGTTTGAGATCCTTCAAAAATTACCGGATGTACACACATCGTTAATTGACAATCATATAATTTTCACCCGAATCTGATTTAAAGGACTAGTGAAACTTCTAGTCGCATCGATTGCTAAATATTTTTAATTAATTCCTTAAATTATTATTTTCTGGAGACTTTAACACTCCTCTGTATAGTCACTGAGTACATTTTATTTCTTTATTGTACGTATGAAGAATCAAACTCAACGACATTGTTTTAGTATTCAATATTCAAAACTAAATTTTTGATAAATAAACAAAAAATAAGTTCAGTATCTCATTTTTTTGACTGATTGTTTTTATATAACGCACAAAACATCGGTTTTTTCAATCGATTAATACTCAACTCTGTTTCAAACCAACCTTTGAAAACAATAATATACCACTGACATTATCATATAGTTACCATTAAGTATCAGAATGGTAACAAATTCCGTATCTGAGTAAATAAATGATTCAACTCGGATTTTTTTTTAATCAAAAATTTAATTATGGATTTTTCTATGATTCTAAATAATTCTTATCTTGGAGTCCGTGGAGAAATTATACATAGCCATAAAAACTCCACTCCTAAACTAATTTTGAGCTAGTTACTAGGATTGGTTTCGTGACAAGGAAATAGACCATGCTAGAGGACAGTTATTACAGTCTTACCTTCACTACCCCCTCCACAGACCTTGATGACCAACCAGCTGCCAATATTCAGTCAGGAAATTCCCTTCGATTTATTTATTTTTCGCGAAAATTGCTCTTAATATCGACCATTTACGTATTGACTTATTGGAGATAATGACTTATTTTCGAAGCAATTTAACAATTACTCCGATACAGACATTAGCAGCAGACCACAAATAGCTCGTTGTGATTGATGACAAACAAAGGCTTCCAAGTTGTTGGACGCTTGTAGTCTTGTACACAACACATCGATATAATTATTATTCAAATGTGCACTGGAACAGACGTTGTTAGACTTATTTTAATCACTCAAGTTGTACTAAAGAAAAACAAACACAATCATCATAGATTTATTATAATAACCACTAACCCAGAACAACAAGATTCTTATGATAAACCATATCAAGATTAAATTTTCGGAGTGATTATACTCGTAATAAAACCACAACTATTTAAGTTTACTTCACCGTATCTTACGTTAACATAACTACGACATCATAGGACGTAGGACAACCAGGATTAAAAACGAAAATAATAAACAGCTTAACAGACTTGAAAGTTCGATGCCGATACCGCCAATCGCCGTCTAGACACATCTACCCAGTGATAGCCGTCAAAACCCAAATCCACAAACTCAGTCTAGACGCAATGCTCCCACATACGTTACGGTCGATTCTTCGGACGTTAACTTGTCGGATCAAAACATTTTAGGGATACAATCGTTACTGAACCCTACAACCTTACAAGTCCATCTTACTCACCGTATTACTTACATCTGAATTATAATTACCGGTTGCAGTTCCCTGCATTTGGCGTTGTGTAGCTTTCTAAATTCTCCGGTTAACTTCTCTTGTTATGGCTCAATATTTGATGCAATATTCATAATAAATATTATTTTAAAAAAAACCTTCAGATTCTATTGTTTCCCTAAAGTAAGTGGTCGCGTATCTCCTTTGTATAGAACCCTAATAAAGTAATAGTTAATAGTTTATAAAGATAATAGTTTTGCAAATTGTAACTCTTAATTTTCTGGACAGAATAAAGTAGAGAAAGAAGCCCCTGTCGACGGATATTTATTTGGAATAATTCCATATCATATGTACCAATGTATGCAGTTCTATGCAACGTACTGTACATTACGACATGTAATATGTTTATGCAGCATAATCATGCTTGCATAGCTGAACGTAAAGTAATGGATTGACGTTTATAATGTTATTGTTTCCTATTCCGTTTAAGTTTCGTAAATTATTTAATAAAAAATAATATGTCAATAATTTATGACCGCAGAAAATTAAATTTTCGGAGTATAATTGTAGCTACAATTAAATAAAAGTCAACCTCCTAGTATAGATTCGCACCGGTGCCGATGCAGTCACAAGACAGTCAAAATGCCCCATTCTTTGAGTGTTAGCGGCTTTAATACAATCAGTCCGCGCTGGCTAAATACCAGAGATACGGAGAGATAGTTGCACTGGGATGCTTGAAGGGCACCTTCTGCGTGGGAGATAAAGCGGGTTCGAGGATCCTAAGGCAACGTTTGTAAATACTCTACATAATATTATAAATTTGATTTTTGGTTTTATTTGATTATTATATTATTCCAAGGGCTACTTCTACTTATTTTATTTCATTCTCTATGAACATATATCGATTCCTTTTCTAATTTTAAAGGAGATGCATTACCAACTAAAAGTGCGGATCTATATCCACAAAAAAAAAGCTAACTATTTTTTTTTACCAATGAATTCGAAAAATCAAATTCTCTAATTCGTCGGTTTTTTAATTTTATCAGAAGCATTTTTTATATGAAGCTGGTTTTTTTAAATTTTATAACAAGCAATTTTACATGATATAGCCTAAACAACATGAGCTAGAGGGCTTTTAAATTTTTTGACAAAAAAAGAAACATTAAAGCAATGATAAATACCAAACAGGAATACACATTTCCAGCCTGGTAATAGAATTTTTCAACTACTACAAAAACGAAATATCAACGAGAACTACATTGAAAAAAGACCAATCTATATACTATTTTTATTCCATTTTATCAATCAAGTAGTTTCACTTAAGGTTAGAAAATAATGATCACGTCCTATTCAATGCTATAGAGCATATTGCAGTATAATAGGTAAAGGAAACAGGATTAGAAATATGTTCGGGGCAATGATCTCAAAACAACTTAAGTAGTCCGTTCTGAACGTTGCTTTATCAGATATTGCAATCAGATTGCGCCTAGAAGTGCATTCCCAAGGCGTAAACAATTTGAGGTAACTGTATTTTCAGGACCACTCCTATACAAGATTAGAAAATATTTCCGAAAATAGCCGAGTCTGAAGAAATCATGACTGTTTCCGTATCACATAACTCATACCTACAAGGAAATAGAAGTTAAAAAAAAAAAGTGGTAATCTTTTGTAAAATCGGTTAACCTTCACTAACCGAGATTTGTTGTAAACATTAGCTTTAAAAATATGATTCATATTTCAGATAATGTTTTTATAGATATATAATGCTCTCTCTCTTTTTTTTATATTCCAAATTAATTTTTTTTTTTTTAGTTTTATCATGACGTTTTTGAGTTGCAAAAATATTTAATGCCAGATTTACGACATTAAAAATTAAAAATCTTTATTATTATTATTAAGCTACAAATCTAATCTTTTCTAATCGAGCAGTGCACTTAGTTGGTGTGAATGAATCAGTTTCTGAGGTTTAATTTCCGGCATGATGAATGCTGGAAAGAATTGAAAAGATGTAAAAATATATTTTGGTCACAATTTTATTTATTTTCTGTTTGGAATGGAGCCTAATTACTTTTTCCAAGAATTTTCACTACACTACTTGTGGTTTTAATTTCTATGATTCTTCGTAAGTAATGTACTACAATTAACTAACATATAATATAACTATCAGTTGATACTTTACAGATCTAACTACGTTTTGCGTCTAGAGTAGTTGATTGTTTTCAAGTGTAACTACTTAGAATGTAGTTTTTAAAATAGTTTAGCTGTAGTAAACTGCCGGATTCCAAAAAAAGTTTTAGCACAGTAGTTGAAGTTCTTTTTTTTATTTTTTTATTGACATTTACAACTGTACATAAAATACTACTTAAACTAAAATAAATTTGAAGTAAGATCATAATGGTATGATACAGGCATGTAGAGAAACTACCCATTGGTAGCTATCTAAAAACATGAAGTCTCGAAGCCATCTTCTTTTCAGGCGCCTCGGAGAATTGTTAGGGATGAAAGAGGAGGCTAGGTTAGAAACTAAGTAAGATTAGACTAATGTTTCCAATCAATTTTCTGAATGATTTATAAATTGTAAAAGCTTTTAAATGTAATATCGTTATAAATTGTAATTACTATCACAAATATGCTCAAAATGTATTCATTTTAAATAATATCACAATTATGAGTTCCAAATATCCTGCTATCTGTTTCATTATTTATTATTATATTGTCAGTTTTGATAATGTGGATACCTTCTAATAATTGTCTACTAATATTTCAGAGCATATTATCTCATATTTTAGCTTTATCGAAATTAAATTAGGTATTGATTTGCTAATTTGGTTATCAAGACTGCATTTATAATATAAATAATATAACAGTAAGGAATAATGACTCATTGTTTGGTATATCTCAATTTATTAACTGATACAATATAATAATATAATATGTAAAAAATTATTTAAAAAGTTTTGGAGGAAAAAATACCTTTCTTTCATTATTATTCATTGAGCTACTAATTCAATAAATTCTTCGTCATCTGTAAATCCTTCATTCTCTTCATTCATCTTCTGTAAATTCTTCTCTTCATTCTTCATTCTCCTCAACCATTTTATTTACTATTGGAAGAAAGATTTAACATAAAAAAAACACCGATCCTGGAAAAATTTATGTCAATAATATATGAGGTTTCTTGTATGGTTTACTAATTTAACTTATATTTTCTCTCTAATTAAATTTAAATGACCATCGTTGCTCAGTAAAGTTTTATTCTAGGGTTGAGTTTGACGGAGAAACGATTTTACTTGAAATTCCAGATTTCTTTATTAAAACTGTTGGTACTAGCCATAAACAATAAATTTTATGAGAAATCTGTACGTCAATTGCAACTGAGAGAGAGAGAGAGAGAGAGAGAGAGAGAGAGAGAG
>NW_027115239.1:149321-178284 GCF_000696795.3 Halyomorpha halys | reverse complement strand
AGAGAGAGAGAGAGAGAGAGAGAGAGAGAGAGAGAGAGAGAGAGAGAGAGAGAGAGAGAGATCCATAGAAAAATGTAGGTTTGATAACTTCCATGAAAACACACACCAGTTCCGTTTAAATCACGGTCAAAGATCATACAGCGATATATGTTATAGGTGTGCCGTAGGGGGCATGCCTTCAATATCAGATCATCTGATAATTATGAATTGGAAGTAACAGTGCTAAACAAAAGCCCTCGTACAAAGACAAAAGGTCTACATTCTACTCGGGTTGCAATGTACGGCACTTTCGCATTGCATAAACCAAAACGAAAAACTGCATCTCATAATGATGATGCATTTGTCCGGACATATAATTTCAAGGATCCGCTGATGAGGGATAAGCAGCGTATTAATGGCAACGACCTACGTAACAACCGAGCGGCCAATAAATAACAAACGAGAAGAGAATAAACTGACAGTTGTATGAATATTATGGATTACTATATCCGATGGTGTAGAGATAAAACAATGCATCACTTGGGATTTATTGTTTGCACTTGGCGATTTATCGCAAATGAAACTTGATACTGTCGCAGTTCTGGAGCTAGGGATTCTCTTATGAAAGACTGAGATCAAACCGGTGATGAAATAGTGGGGATTTTTTTTTTTGTAAAAGGTTCAAAAGAAAAATATTCAGGTATAGATAGTCTATCTATAGTCCACACCTTATTTGTAACAGAACAGTTCAGTTCACATTGATTGTGATCCGATTGAATGCAGAGACGTTGCAAAGATATTTAGGAACTGTTACGTCGGCAATTTAGATCGAATAGGTTTATAATAAAGTTGATTTTATTTTCTTATAGAAATACGGTTTGACTTAACTAAATTTGTTGTAACTGGGCTTACTGAGTACCAAATGCCGGAAAGTATTATTTTTTTTATAAATCACAATTTACTGCTGACGGTTTCTCACAGTCTCCATCTAGGCTAAAGATGTAGTACCTCTAGAAAAACAAATTAATAAAGGAAGTCGAGTTTTCTTTTGAAATTTGTCCAAATTTGTCTCCCACACTGCAAAAATTGTGGTGTGAAATTAAGTTTATTTTTTGTGATTTTTATTTCTAAAGATGTGTTGTTATTTTACAAAAATATTATAGGATGACATTTTTCAATGTCTGGTTTTTGTTTCCATTTCGCTCAGAAAAAATATTTTTTAATTTTTTTTTTTATAAGAGTAGAATTTTTGTTTTCATTGATGTAAGACATGCTCAAATAAAAAAAAAGTAGAATATGAAATTTAATGAAATTAAATTGGATGCAACAATTTGGCCCCCAAACCGAACCATCTCCGAACATGTCATCTAAATGGCATTAATAGTGGTAGTTTTGGCCGTCACATGAATTTGACAACAGACAGACAAACCTAAAACCAAATTCGATTCATGATTTCAAATACCTAAATTGTGAGTGAAAAAGTTTAGAATTCACTTTTGGAACTTAAATTTCTATTAATTTCCTAGAATCATGTTAGTATATTTTAATGAAAATTATGTAATAAAATATACCAAAATCTTTTTTATAAAGTATCAATTATGACACTATAATTCACCAAACGTAAGTGTATTATATAAATTTCATCCATTTTCAAGACTGAATGTCTTTTTCATTTCTTTTTAACAAAAAAAAAGCATCTTTGACACAAAACGTTATTATTAAAGATATAGAATCGTTTAATAAGCCATCATCAAACTACAAATTTATCACCGTACACACACCCGCAAATACCTAATAATCAAAATTCTTGCTTTTGTACCTTTAAAAATTTTTATATCACATGGTCATTAACAATAAATAAGTACATTTTAACTTACTTATTTAAAAAATCTATGACAGGATCGAACTATTGAAAAACAAACATAGGTTGCAAAATACACTGACATTGACAATTTATTTAAAATAAATTGGTTAATAACCACTGTTGCAAACCTTGAGCCAAATTTCCGTCAATCGATTCCGGATTATTCATTAAATATTGCTACCGCTAATTTATCTCTGGTATACAATTAAAAGAAAATCACATATTATTATACAAGTGTTGACAACTTAATAACAAAAGTATTTATTGGTTTTTAATGACTTTATTTTCTTTCGGACAGTTAAATTACATAGGATATAGTGATGAAATGTTAAAAAGAAAAAGGTGAATTATTCTTGATTCATTCAAAACCATAAAAATAAAATTTCGACGTGGACTTGTAATATATATGCACATGTGCAAAGGATGTAATGTGATTATAAAGTAAAAAAATTACCCTGTAGGTACTAACAAAAACCAATTTCAGTCTTGAAAATGGCTATCGAAAGTCAAATGTTGATGAAAAGTATGTAATATACTTACGTTTATTGAATTACTGGTTCATAATTGATATTGTTACCTGAACTGAGAGGTTCAATAGAGCTTATACTTTTACTAAACAACAATTTTGTAATAAAATATAATAGTATAAGTTGGCTGTAGTTTAAAGTTTTAATGTGAAAAATTGGTTAATTTTCAACTGGCATTTTTTTAAAATTGATGTAGTTCTAAATTTGTATTTAGGATGGCTGAATTGGCCGAAACGTTGAACTTATAAAGAAATATAGATTGTTGTAAGACTTAAATTTATTTTATTTAAACAGTATAAAAAACATGATTAATTATAATTTAAATTTCTTAATTTTAGTTGCAGAAACTAAAAATTTATTTTTAAAACTCTGCAGGCTATTATACCCAAGAAAAATCAGCAAGGTAATCACATAAAAAATAAGGAAAAGGACCCAAGACAAAAGTAGTTTTGATTTTAATAACACAATGGTTTTACACAGAGAAATTAATACTTTGAAAAGAAAAATACCTGAAGTCATTTATATAACATAAAACATTAATCATACAGTTAATTTGAGGACAGACACGAAAATTTTAACCAACAGATTATCCAAAGATTTTATGTAATTTATGATGAATATAGTTTATTTTTCGATAATTATTTATAATTAAATTTTATATGATTTTTCACAACAAAATAGATAATAATGTAGTATGAAATAAATTGGTAATATACCTAATCTGGTTGTTGAGGTAAGTTAAATAATATGGTTACATTAAGTTAATGATAGTTACGTACAGTGCTTGTAATGAATAGATTTTATTATTGAATCTTTTACTGACAAACGAAGGTTTATTTAACATATAATGGTGCAAATTTATAAGTATAGAAACATGTTCTTCCGTATTGGTTTTTTTTATTAGGTTTATTCTGATTGTGTTTATTGTATGATAAATGTTGTATAATATATAAATAGCTTCTGGTATTTTTTCTAAGTTTTATTATTTTGTTATTATATTTTTTTGTTATTATTATAAGTGTAAAATAATTGTGTTATCAAAATCAAAACAATGTTCGTTTTTGGATACATGCTGCACCAGTGCTGTTATTTGGGTCCTTCGGCTTATTTTTTTATGTCATTCTGTGTTTATTTAACTTGTGCTTAATAACCAGCAAAGATTTATAAACAAATGTTGAGGTTATGAAAATAAAATTAAGGCATACAAATTATAATGTTAAGTTATAATTAAAGATGTTATTATAATAGATTGTCCTTGATGATGGCCGGATTAGTCGAAACGTTGGTTTACGATTAATATGCAAGTGTTGAGACTTTTTGGATATCTTTTGTCATTATTAATAAAACTTAATAGTTTTATTGATCAGATACTGAGGCAAGGTAAGGAGAAGCCAGTAATACCTACTGTGTCCCAATAGCACGGAAGTCAAGTGAAAGTTCAACGAATTTAATAAAGACCATCGCTGTAGGTGTTTAAACTGTTTTCCTCACAACTGGCCGACGTCACATTATGATTCGCGACAAAATTTATATGATAATTCAACAGTTGAACACAAAGGTGTTGAATACTGATTCAAGTAGGTAGGCTTGACGTGAATACTTTAGCTGGGAGTCGTGTGCCGGCGATTGGGACATCAAAGAGCAGACGTAGGAGTTACGTCGTAACCTTATTATAATAATCTCACAATTAGAATACTACAAGGGGCTGGCCAATATTTTAGCGACAAATCAAGCGGGAATACACCAACAGTCGAACACCTCCGAGTTACAATCCATTATGTTGGGATCCTGGATGCGTCATCCCATTGTTTAAGAAACAGTTTACACTCAAATGTGCATTACTTGCATTTGAATTGAGCACTCCATTCAACGGCTGCTAATTACATTTCGCACCTGTGAATGAAGCCGAGGTCTGAGCCATTTCTCTGAATCCCTAATGTGATGCTTGTCGATTCCTTTAATCTCTCTCCTCACACGCTCATAAAACATCCTCCTAACGATAGCTTTCCCATTTGAAATGCTATCAACAACAGACGTTTATGCTAATTATAAATCTCGAGGTTGTACATCTATTAAAAGTACAAAAACAACTACTAACTTTGTTAAAGCTACCTCAAATCGAATAAGTCCTTTTTAAGGAGAAAAAAAAAATTGACTCGAATATAAACATTTATTTAGCGAGCCCAATAATCGGAAACATAAACATAAAATAAAACAAAAAAAAGTTAAAATAAAGAATATAATTCAATAAGGCCTTTTAGACAAAAATAAAATGAACAAAACGAATTGAGGTAAGGAAATGGAAAAAGTTGTATGTGCTAAAAAAGTAGTATTGAGAAAAACGAAAAAAAAAAAAACAGATAGTAGGGCACGATTGTTCTAAAATTATGGAAAAATTACAGCACCAAAAACTAAACCGTTTAAGGTAGGAACTTACACCGGTTACTAGTCGTTTTGCACTAGTTTCTTTTCATCGTTATCTAGTCTAAATCTCATTTTTTGTATTTCTAGCACTTAAAGCCTTTCTCATTCCCATGATTCAATTATGAAAATATATGTATAAACTAATGGATGGCGGTCCTGAATAAAAGTTGATTCATTCCGATAGGTCAAAGGAAGATATTTTGCTGTAAATATGTGTTGCTTCAGACCATTATATTAATCACAATCAAAATGAAATGTTTAAGCACAACAAAACGCACGCAGTCAGGGTCTTGTAACAAAATCAAACGAATTACTAAAATGACCACTATAAAACTGATTAAGGATCTACAATCGTTGACCCGTTGCTAAGCGACGTCAATCAAATAATCCCTACTAAACATTATTCCTGCATTTAAATATTACAATACAGAGTAAAAATATATTTGTTTCTTTTAAAATAAAATAAACTTCTAACGAAACTAATAGAAATAGCAATAAAAGTTAATTAAATTAAATATTTGCAAATTAATATAAATTAGCATGAACAGACTTACGTTAAAACATTTCTCATTGGAATTCGGATTAGTGATAGTCAACTATTGTACGTTGCAGCATACATTTTTTTCAAATTCGATACAGGCCTAGTGCTTATTCATAAAAAAAAATATTGTTGGTTATAGATAAATAAGGTTGAGGTGGCCGAGAGAGCTTAACATGTCACCTATTAGCAACTTCGGTTCAGAAGCTGCTCTGTTCTATTCCTGTTTGGGCAGGTTAAAATTTATTTCCTAGTGGAACAATGAAATGAATTTCGACTTTAGGTTATAGGTTAGACACCTTTTTGATAATCATCCTGTATACCAAAATTGACTAAGTATCAAGGGAGGGGGAGCACACATAATTAAAAAACGGCTCCTCTGATAGATATATAATATAAGACAATATAAATATAGCAAGTGATACAGATATAGGAGGGAATACGTTTGAACAGGTAGATAGGTTCAAGTATTTAGGTTCTACGGTAACTAGAAAAACGAAATTGATGAAGAAATAAAAGGTACAGCGCCTTCTATCCAAAAACCTAAAAATTAGAATTTACAAAACTATTTCCACTTTTCTTTATGGATGCGGGACTCTTACACTAAAGGATGAACAGCGCCTTAAGGCTTTCGAAAATAAAGTATTATGTAAAATATTTGGACCGAAAAAGGATGAATTAACGGGATAATTTAGAAGACAACACAACGCTGAATTAAGGGTACATAAGGGTACACCCGGTAAATATATTAATGTAATTCAAGGTAGAACTCAACAAGGTATAGAATTGCTGTGTATAAGATGGGCGTGTAATGTTATAGTGCTAGGTAACGAGCGGATCTCTAAGGTATCGGCATTGAACCTTTGGGTTCGTTAGGCCTTTATTATTATTACTAATATAATATAATATATACTAAACTATATAATATAAAGAATAATTATTTTTTACAATTTATGAGAATTATAATAATATAATTTGAGTTATCTCTTATTGGATTAATAAAAATAATAATAATTTTTACTCATCACATAGGCAACAAAATTATTTAACCTTGAAAGCTAAGCAATTGAAAGAGTTAGTAGATGAAGGGGTTTTGCAAAAATGGTAAATTTTAAGAAAACAAATTTCATTTTTTTTTTTTTGTAGCTTATTATGTTTTGAAGTGTACATGGAACCCCCTACATCTAGGACAAGGGTAATTAGATTTTGAGGTTAGAGTACCTCACACTAACTAGATAGGCACTAAGACCCTTCACCCACACTAAAGATGTTACATCGCCCCTTTATCCACATAACTATTATGATGTTACCAAATAAGAAATGGTTGGAATACTGCCTAATCATGGTGAGGGGTCAAGTTTTTCATTTTGTGGGACTGCCACTTAATGAAAAAGTAATATTTAAAGAAAATAAATAAATTTAGTAATGATTCAATATATTAAGTTTTTTTTAAATATTAAATATTAGGCTCAGTAGTGTTAACGTTAACTTTTTCAATATTGATTTGAACCTTGTTTAATTAAAATATTTTTATTTTGGTTTTCGATTGTTTTATTGCCATCGTTTTGATAAATAAACTGAACAAATTCGATAATTTTTTCCGTTTTTACTTAAATAAAAATGCCTAGCTAACAGAAAATTTCGGTCAGGGACGAGAACAAATAGCTTTAGAGATTTGCCTATTACAGTGCAAGTAAAAACAACCATTGTCATGCAAATAGAACTGCATCGGCAAGAGATAGCCCCTCCTAAGGCAGACAAATGCAACAGTGCATGTCCCACGAGTGGATCTGATCGGGTTCACGCATGCGCTAACAAATCCCTGCTGTTGTTAGTTTAATTAGCAACAGGCAACATAGGCGCCTGATAACAAGGATTGCAATTTAGATAAGGATACATTGTAGGACATGTAGATAGCGAAGAATTATTGCACCTATTCAGTCCTCTCACCTACCTTTTGCAGTAGTGAGGGCAAAGTGGTGTGAGTAGAGATTGTACATACTTTTTCTAATAGAAAACTTTAATTTTTTTGGAAAATAAAATTGTAAATTTACATAAAATAAAATTTTAAATTCCGCTGAGGAACACTTTGTTCAATTGCTTTTTGCCAATATAATTTTTGTTTTTATTTTTGTTTTATTATTACTTTTAATATTTACTTTTAGCCATGATGAAACAAGATTGTAATTCAAACAAAATGCGAACTTGGGATACTTATTATGCTGTGTTCCACGTCACATAGTGGTGTCAGTGATGATAAACCCTACATAAATACGAAAAGTTTAAATCTACTACTACATTATAACGACTAAGAATCGCAGATATCCTGATAAATTAATAATTTTTTAATTTCTTGTTTATTTAATTAACCATCAGTTAAATACTTTAATTTCAATTTTATTATGTAACATTGATGTCAGAGACCTCTTACTAGATATAAAATTATGGATAACTCACCTCAAGGTATGTGTAATTAAATATAATAATTTTATAGTATTATTTTTAGACACAAATGTTATTTTCTTTCGAGTTCAACTTTCCATTCTTTTAAAATAATTTTTATTGCGTATCATATTGCTGATGTAAAAAAAAAAATTACATAAATTTTGGTGAAAATTGCATTTCTCGTAAGTAAAAATTAAAGAATTAGCAAACAAAATTTTAAAAAAGGAAGCTTGGTTGGGGCCAAAATAACTAAAATAGTAAATAAATTATTTATTATTTGCTTACGATTTGCCCTAATTTGCAAGACTTCATAAGGAGTAAAAAGGATAGAAAAAACTAAAATAATGTAAAAAATCAAGAAAATAAGATAACAGGAAATAAAAGTAAACTAGGGTATGAAATTAAGTGAAAATTTAGTTGAAATAAATTATTTATAATTTTCTTTTTTTCTTGAACTTTATTTCATTCCTCTTATTTTCCGTCCTTTGGTGTGTACTGCATTTTTACATTTCTCTTTTATTTACGATTTTATTTTTTATTATTTCCCTTTTCATTATATGTCTAACATTGTTTCGTAACTCTTAGTTATTTAGTTGTTTTCACTGAACTTCTTACTTTTATTTTATTTTTTTAAATTTTAGTTCTAAATTTTTAGCCACATTTTAGTTCACTTCATTTCATGTTTTCTTATCATCTTCCCCTGTTATATAATGTTAGTAAGTATCTTTTTAAAGCCTTGCGACGCAGAGCGAAATGTTGCCTCATAATAAATAGTTTATTTATTATTTAAGTTAATTAAACGTGGACCATCTTCCTTCTATTAATTAAACAAGATAAATCAACAATCTTCCAAAAACATTTTTAAATTTTCTTCGGAAGTTCATGGGATTTTAAAGTAGCCTAATATTTCATTTGATGGCTAGTCATTAGATGATAATTTTTTTTGTTATTATTAAATTCAATACTTATCAAACAATTTATTTTTAAAATAATGTTGCCCTCTCATTTTCAATATTTTCTTTTCCCTAACTAACTTTATTTTGGAAGAATATAGGTTTTTTTTTTTATTATAAAACTCGAGTGAACCCACAAATTTTCGGAATAACTACTTTATGCGTGTTTGTATTTTTAAAAAATTAATATTTAATAAATTTTATTAAGGCCTTACTGTATGTCACATATAAATATTAGCCACTACTTCATCATTAGTACATCTCGTCTTTTGACGTAAATCAAATGGTTGCTCTGTATTTTTCAAGGTGAGTTACTTTTGAAATAGTCATGTAACCTACTACATTAATTTGGACAAGGATAACATATAATAATGAGATAATTAGAAAAACTGCAAGATGACTGCTAGATCTCATCCTGAGCTATCTCGTAAGCAGTCAATGTATTAATAAATTCAAATATATGATTAAACCTTTTGATCAGCAACTAGGATTTTAGGTGATATCCTATACCTCGTTGAGAGACAGTTATTGCAACTAGGTAAAAATATTTCTTATCTGATTCATTTAAATGACGATTTAACATTAATATTACAATCAATTTTATGGTCAAATCGTGTCTGATAAATACGAAATTTAGAAGTACGAAGATCGATTATCATCCCTTATCATCAGAGATCATGTCCCGCAACATTCAGACCAAACTGACGGTCTGTTGTTCATTTGAGTTCCTCTATTACAAGTTTTGTGCAACACTATTAAGAATTTTAATAGCTCAGTAAAACTGATTCTAAGTGTTCTGTTAGATCTCTTACAGATGCACAATAATGCCAAGGAAGTTTATTCTATAGTTTAGAGAATTTTAATTTATATTTAGATTACAATTTATTTTACTATATAAATAAATTTATGTATATGTTCTAGAAAACAAATATTGAAAGTTAGCGAAGAGAACTACGGGAAACGATTTCGGGACTCATTTTGTCAGATTTATATGAAAAGTTATTTAGTAAAAAAAAAAAATTTTATTGAAAATGTTTACCCTCACTATCCCCTACATGTCATTAACTTTCCAGCCCTAGCCCTGAAAATTTAGAGTTTGTTAAGTTTAAAAGTGCGTTTATTACCTTAAAATCGTTTTCAAAAATTTTGTCTTTAAGGAAGATGTGAAAATTCCTGAACAGATGAGTTAAGTCTGGCGAATAAGGTGGGTAGGGTAGTAACGACCTTTGTAATAAAGATCGTTTAGTATTCTTCACCGGCTATGGTGACTCGTGAATGAGGTGTGTAGTTGTCGTCTAAGATTTGTTTTTAACAGGTAGTTTTGGATGGATTATGTCAATGCCATTGCAGTGCGATGAGGTTGTGATGCTTTGACCACTGGATAAAAAAGAGAAATGAATTATTCCGGCCATTGACCATCACGCAGGAACCAATAATTTTTTTGGACGCAAATTTGGTTTTGGCGCGTGTCCCAGACCATAGATATTTAACCACTGACCTGACCATGCCTGATGTCTTATGTAATCAACACGTAATTACCCTTTCGAGAAAAGGCTCGATTTTTTCCCCAATAAGCAGTGAAACGCTTTTTTCCCCAATAAGCAGTGAAACGCAGCATAACGCTTCAGCTGCTGCCGCTCACTGAGTTCATTAGGTCTACCTATATTTCTTTACTAATGGTCCTTATGTGTCAATACACTTGACTTACCCGAACGCCGTGCGTCCAAGTTTAACTCATAAAAAAAAACTCGAAAGTCGCGTGTTTCCATGGTCATATTTGATGGCACACTAAAAAATGTGTAATCAATTGGTATAATACTTATTATTATTAGAAAGTAGAGGCTCATTATGATCGAAGTACACACTTCAAAAACAACATGAGTCCATTAATGCTTCTTTGAACTTCTGAAATAATAAAAACGGGTATTTCAAATTAAATTGCCCAATATATAGGTGTCAACTACCTGACAGATAACCAACTAATGTACACAGCTGGAAAAAGGTTGTGACCTTCCAGATTGCACTTTTTAGTATCTTGTAAATTACGAGTATGTTTTATCCGTCAATTGCTAACATAAACTATGCATCTTAATTCGTAGAGATACGGATATATTTTTATTTCCAAAACTGAATTAATTCTATAACTAAGGGAGAATTTTTAGATAGGTATTCGTTGACTTCTCTTCAAAAAGTTTACATAGATTATTATTTTTACTGAATAAGAATTTTCTTGGGGTTAAAAAAAAAAAAACATTTTATCTTAAAGTTAAATCAAATTCCTTGGGCGGAATATCGAAATCTATTTCGCACACATAAAACGTTCTTATTAACTATTTAGAACCCGAAACCTATTCTTTTCATTGTAGTACGAAACTTGGAACAATTTAAGATAATGAACTAAAATATATCCTCACTAAATAGCTGAAGATAAATTTGCACTCATTAGTAGCAAAATGTGTTCCTATTTATAAAAATGTTTTGAAATATCTTAAATTTGTATTCCGACTCCGAACCAAAATGCACAAAACAAGCAAAACAAAAATAATTTGCATTCGGGTAACGCACCAATAGCTCACCGTAATTTTTTAATTACAACTCCGTGACCACAACTGATAACAAAAGCCTTGGGTCGGTTCAAACAAGGGAGTGCACTTAAAATATACCTGCATTACATATTCAAATTTGAACTAACAAAGCACTTACTAAAGATTTATTCTACAGATAGTTATATTAACGAGACTTGAATTCGTTACTATATGTAAGAATTTTTATAATATTAGAGATTTTTCTAATCGTTTTGGTTTGAAATTGATAGAAATATTTATCTAATATTTAAATATAAGTACATAAACATATATTTAAATACATATATAAAGATTTAAATTTATACTTAAATAAAAATATATTTAGTATTGAATAAGGAATAAATATTAACATCAAATATGTAGAAACGTATAAATACATAAACATTTAAATATTTAACAGCAGTAGTAGTAATCTTTTTACTTCCTAGAGCAAGGAAGAAAAGGACGGTTCTGAATTCTTGTCACTTATCTCTATTCCAGTAAAATCAAGATTTCGTTTGGAAAAAATTCAGATTACACTGGAAATTGTTTTAATCGATTTATTCTGCCTAAAATTTTCCATTTTTTTTAGACTTTTTCATCATATATAAAAAACTAAAAAAAAAAAACTTTATTAGACAATGAATATTTTATATAATTTAGAGCATTTTATATAATTGTGCGTCCAAAGACTACTTACTATAACATTAGCATTCGATCAAAACTTTTTTTTTCATAACCATAATCTTGTAAACTTTGCTCTTTAATCACGGATTTATGATCAATCTTAACACAAAAACTTATACAATTATAGTTATAGGTACCTAATTAGCTTTTTAATGGTTAATTTATTTGACATTTGTAAGTATAATAATTCCTGTGATATATTTTTTTCGAAATTGATTCAGGATTCCAAATTGCATACTAAATTTACAAAGCAGCACCTTACTTTGAAAAAGAAGGAGTTATAAAAAGGTGCACATAACAAAATTTAAAAAATAAATTAGTCATTTGAAAGCTCATTACGTTATCTAAAACTATAACGTTTTTATGATAAGATTGATCGCAGAGCTGCAATTAAAAAGCTAACTTTACAAAACGGAAAAAAATGAAATATTTGAAAAATCGAGCATTTACTCTACCATCGTTTTGAGAACAACCCTTCATCGAATTTCAATCTTATGGTAGTCATTTGAAGCAAAATTTAATGCTCTAAATATCATAAAATAATCATTTTTCCAATAAAGTGTTTAGTCTTTTAAGTAATTTTAAATATAGTATTAAAGAATCGGAAAATGTCATTTTATTTTCAGTGTACCCTTAAAGCTCACAACAGAAATCGGAGCAAATTTATTTTCTTCTTATTAGAGGCAGAATACATTGATTAAAACAGTTTACAGCTTTACCTGAATTTTTTCCAAGTACTACCCTTTTTAGATATAATTTTATTGGTCTACTCTACCGGTTGCCAACTTATTCACTTCTCTCCACTACCCTACCTCTTCCATGTGTTCCTCGGTGACCCTTGCTTCCTAGCACCCTATAGATCCCAATCTAGTGCATCTTTCTATATGGCATTGTCATGGTTCGTTGGGGTGCGACCATTCCACTTCCATTTCCTTTTCTTGATTTGTTCTTCTTCCTTCTTTATTGGAAATGATTTCAGACTAGTAGATGCCAAGTATTATTCTTAAGGATCTGTGAACGAATACTTGGAGTTTTTCTATATTTCATTTCGTCACCCACCTAGTTTCAATTGCATAAACGAATACTGAAAGGACGTTTGTTATAAACAGACGCAGAATTGTATCCTGAGAGATGTTCTTGATCTTCTAAACTTGGTACAACAGAAAAAATGTTCTGTTGACTTTGCACATTCTTTTTTTTATGTCCATGCTCTCTGCCTGTTAAGTTCAGACATCGAGGGAAAGGGTATTCGAGGTTGTGTAAAAGTGACACATCAACTCCCTTGGCTACAGACGGCCGTCTTTTATTCTTATCTGTTCTTCCTTCTTCAATGACCATACTCCCTCGATAGAGGAAACGATACAGAAGAGTTCAGTATGGCCTCTGCGCTAGGCGAAACACAGAATTAGGAAGTGACACATTTTTTAAAATTAAAAAAATTAAATAACCTCAAATAAACAATTTTTCAATCCGCTGAATAATAAAATAGAGATAACCCTTAATTTACATTTAGTTTTGGAATATTTATTTAAAATATATAAATTTGACTGATATGCAAAACAAGTGATTTAATGCATGAAATTTCTTGATACATTCATTCTAGCTTTTTGTGTTTTATTTTTCAATGTCTATTTCAAAATCAACATCGATAAATATTCAGTATACTTTAGGACCCTGCTGGTAAAGTATGGCCACCATAAAGATGAAAAATACTTAAATGTGACACTAAGTGGCCCATACTCGTTAGAAGTACACAATTTCTACAAATAAATTAAAGAATTATGTGCTGTAATAGTTCGGTAGTCTGCAGGGGAGAAGTGTCGCCCATAAATCCGCTCTCGGATACTTGTTATTAGCACATAAAGTGGCCGCATTACGGGCTTCTACCGGCCATCTAATTCAATTTAACGTCCTTCCGATTGAAGCGGCCGGATTTTTATTATATACAATAATTTAAAATGGTATTTGAAAAAAAAATAATAAAGAAGCTCTCTTTGGAGCCCAATACTCAAAAAGATATATGGCCTGTTTACAATCGCTTTAGGCTCATTAATTTAATGTGAAAGGTTTGTACAAGTTTTTATATTACCGCGTAGCAAGGAAAGAAATGGTTAATGACTTGTGAAGTTGGTGTTTACTTAACTATATGTTTTTGTTTTGTTTTCTTCAATTATTATTAATTTTATTTTTTTTTTATTAAAAAATAAATAAAATTTCATGAAAAAGAGGGATACAACTTTATTTAAAAACTAGGGCTGCCCAACTGTATTTTGTTGCTAAATACACAGCATACTTATCCCGTTAGACAACTTTTTTTAAAAAATTATTATAATGTATAGGCGTAGTACAGCAAATTTGGACTATATAATAGTAATACATGATTTTATTTTGTTTTATCATTTTTTCCTTACTATTCTTCATGTATATATCTGATTATATTTTTTTCCTTAACCCAATACATTTTTTTAAATACTCTTTTTTTCCTTATTTAGCAAACATAGAATAAAATAAAATGAAATATAAACAGTAAAAATTTTAAATAAAATAACACTGCATAAAAAAACACACACAAATATATGGTATTTTCTAATAAAAACCTCAACAATTAGTAACAATGATATATTCATACATTCAATTATAGACAATAAATATAAAGTTTTAAAAAAATGTAACACAATAGATAAAAATAATTGATAAATACAATAATTAATGTATGTCAAAAAGTAATTAATAGATATAAAAAGTAATAAATATTTAGAATATATACAAAAAAGAAATTAAATAATATATACATGTATCCTCTGGATAAACACATTATTTCATACATGATTGCCAAGGAGTCAAGAATTATATTTTCTGCCATATTTGATAAGGCCCTGAATCCTCCCTGAAGCTCCTTTATGAAGCTCCGAACCAGAGGCTGCTCACGTTGAAGTTTCTTTCTCCGAAGCCCCCACAGAACTTTTTCCTAAGGAATAGAACCACCACGTTTCTAAAAGATCTGTTTTTGTATCATAACAACCGAATTGAGCTTTACATTTATAGAGAAAATCCTAGGAAACCATTTTATTCAAGTGGAGCCTAAACATTTAAAAGTTCTTTCAAAATTATCCTAAGATATTTTCGCGGGTAGAACCATTTCACCTTGTGGCAGTCAGTGGATAACAAACATCTTATCTAGGTAATTTTTACGTTTAATTCACAACAATTCAAGTAAGATTCATAAAAGCAACTGTTCGTGCTAATAATTTAAATTAATAATAACTGAGTCATTATTGTTTAATAATAACTAAGGGTTGCTGCATCCGGTTTCAAATTTTAAATTAAAAATTAAATCTGTACTACGACATGACCCATGAAGGTCATAAGGGAGCACTGCTACTAGTCCAACGGTTGTGCAGAAGGTGATTTGGTCAAAAAATGGAAGATGTTAAAATATTATACCAGATGAAGGGTTCCTACTTCATGAGACTGGGTAGACCCCGCAGGCTCCCGAACCCAGAGCACTGCCTCATAGCTGCTGTGAAACATAATATAATTATTTGCCACAGCGGGATTCGAACCCAGGTCCTTGGAGTCAGTAGCACAGTGCCTTACCACTAAGCTACCCGCTTCTACATATTTATTTATAATAGTATAAATTATCATTAATAAACATATGTTTTTTTTTAAAAATGTATATGACGAAGTCTGAAAAGAAAGTTATGTCCCAACACTGCTCATTGTTTTTTAGTCCAACCTGTATATTAACGCTGTTTTAGAAGGTTTTCCAATTTTATATTCATGGTTAAGGCTATATTAATGATATATTTGAAATTTAAAAGGGATTGAATAATAAAATTGAAATAAGCTTGACTAACTCGTACAAATTCAGCGTTGCAGATCGGCAATCGTGGTGAGAAGATTAAGATAGCTGGTAACAGGTGGGCTAAGCTGGGATTATTTCTGTCACCGGTCGGCACTCAATAAACTTATTAATATATGTCAGTGCTAAAGTGGCTTTTAGAAAGAACTTGCGTAAGCGTCATCATTAAATAGATACTTAAGGGCTATTAAACACTTACAGCTATATGGTCGAACTCAAAGACTGTATTGAAATAAGTAAAAAAAATCTCATGAAAATGTCTTTATACATTTGTAGCTTATATTTTTTTAGAATTTATTTATTAACATTTACGTCTGTATTTACATCAAAACTCATCTAGAAAATTTTATGTTATATTATAATGGTATGCTATAGAGAAACTATTGGTTGGTTGTACTCTAATACCACTTATACATTAGAAGGTATCGAGGCCATCTTCTTTTCAGACCCCTCAGAGCCCCAAAGCTCAATTTCGTATAACTAGATAGGCCTTATTATAGTCATGTAGATGAGCCCTTTGTTATGAATTGAAGGTATAGGCAATTGGTCAAGTAAGTGTTGTAATAGCCCAGAATCGACGTGCAGTTTTCTGCCTTTTTAGTTTGTGTGAGGATTCTAAGTTAGTCGTTTGCTCAAATATAATCCAAGGTAGCGATTCTGTTCGATAAGAGAACGTATAATTAAATTAGTGAATTTCGCTGTGTTGATTTTGTTTCTGAATAGGTTATGGGGAATCACATTGAAATACTCCCAAGTTAAATGCAAAGCTTTACTTGAATGCTTTCTATGAATTCGGTCCTTAAAATTTAATTAGAGAAACAATAATGGAATAGTTCCCTAACTATTCTCAATCAACGTTTAAAATCGGTTTAGAGTCGATAATGCAATAAATTTCGACAATCTTTTCACGGCAGAAACTTTGGCATGAATCTTTTATTTGTGTTCTAACTGAAATGATAATGAAACTTATTTTTTTCAAAATATTTAACTAGATATAATGCTAAGTTGTGGTCAGCGTCGATAAAACGAAATGGTAAAAACACAAAAAGATAACAGAATTTTTTTTTTTTTGTATGATAAAAAAATCAAAATTTAATCGCTTATTACAGGGGAAAAGACTTAGTGATGAAGAAGGATAGATTCCATAAGTAATTCTTATTTTTTAACAAATAAGATCTAAAAATTATGGCGTCGAAAGTAGTAATACTGACGGATGTTGGGGGAAAGAAGAATCTGAAAACATATTTTTTTATATCTCCTGCAAAAATATAAGCCTATTCTACCCTCAAGAAGCAAAAATAGTATATACTTCTAAAATTTTCAATCTTTCAAAATTTTTGAGGTGATAGAACTTCCAAATAGAATGAAACCTATTTTCCAGTTTGCTATATTTTCGATTCCCTATTGAAATCATTTCATCGTATATAATCATAGTTTAAAATTGTTTTACAACTACATTATATATATAAATTATTGTCTTTCACTATTGGTGCATTCATCTATCTCTAGCACAAACCAATGCTCTATATTAGACATTACCTTTTTGGGCCATATAAACATTTCCAATATGTTGCTTTATTACCTCCCCATTGATATGTCCAATTTTAATCTATTGTGCAATTTAGTTAAAAATTATGACTTTTTTATGATTAGACCATTTTATTCTGACATATTTTCCCTGATTTTTAATATTTATATGGCTAATATATTTATTATATCGGCATAATGTGTATTTAAATGTTTTCTGTCTATTTTTTAGTGTACCATATCTTTAATATTTTTAGTTATATGAATTACTTCAAGAAACCTCCTGCTTTTAGTGTTTTGTGTCATGTTTATTATTGTGGTATTTATGAAGTTAAAATTATGCTGGGTAAGCCAGAGCAGTGCAATTCATACTTTTGACATTTTTACAGTTTGTGATATGTTGCTTGATCCTGATGCTTGAAATTTTCATTTTCGTTAAACTATTTTTCATAATAATATAGCTTTACATTTATCCCGACTCCTCCAAACAATATTAAAATATCATTTTACATAATTTCATTTATTTCTCTTTAGTTGGATATAAAGCGGTTATTTTGGTTTAAACACTTTCGCAAACTGTATATACGGTATTCTCAAGATGTCCATTCAGTTCTGAAACCGTAGTAGGTGCTATGTAGGCAGGATCTCGAAGCGACCTTGGCTCGATGCATGTCGGTATAGAGAAAAAACTTTTACAAAGAAAAGTACACGTGAGGTGCAACGCCCCTGCATCAAACGTTCAATCGGAAGCATCCAGATCCGAACCACCTCTCAACGCGGGCAATCAGTGTACAAATTATTACATACTGCTAGGAGATAATGATAGAGTAGGATATGGTAGACTCGACTGGTATGTAGACGTCTTATTGCATTTGATTAAATAGCAGGAGGTTATCACATGAAACATAATATTCATATGAGAGACACTGTCATTGAATTTTATGACTTACAAGAGCTTAAAACTAAATTAAAACGTAAATTATCATTAAGCTAATCGCTGCAATGCTTTGATACTGGCAAAAAAGAAAAAAATAATGTTAGTATAAGGGACAGTATAGCTTTCTCACCTACTAGATGCATAGAAAAATAAGTGAGTGGGTACGTAATTGCCTATATTTGAAGGTTTAAGAATAAATTTTATTTGTCGTTTGAGGATTCAACCTACAGGAGAACCCGTGTTTAAAACATGTATGTCAAGGAAATTATGTATACATATGGGTGAGCCAAAGTGTTAGATTTTATCAATGTAAAAGTAAAAAAAAAAAAAACTACTAAACGGAATCCCCCTAACATTATTATGAAATTCTATTATAGTAATATGAAAAAATAAAGCAGTCCAGGCGCACTACCTGAATGCTGCCGCTACTCCACATGACATGGTGAGGAAGGGGGATAAAAAAAAAAGTGAAAGTAATAGATGAAACCTAATCAAATCGCTACTTGCTCAACTTCCAAAAATTCCTAACCTTCCTCTAAAATAAAAAATAACTTGATTTTTTTTTATTTGGACAATTCAAAGACAAGAATTGAAAAAGGATACTGATAAATTAGAAATAATTTGTACAAATCGAAATTTCGTTTCCGAAATATATGTATACTGTGAAAAATATATTTATGAATACGTCAGGGAAAGAAGTAGTTGAAGTCTGATAAAATCGAAATAGAACTTACTAGCCGCACCAAGGCGCAAAATCCATAAAAATTCCGTCAAAATGAGGCTAACGGTTCGGTCGATTATGCCTGTGCGCCAATTTGGCCGCAGACAAACAGAAAGGAAATGAAATTTGCAGCTTGTGACTAAAAGGTAAAATGAAACTGAACAATTTCGATTTTGAGTAAATATTTTTTTTTTTAATTTTTTACTTGAATACAATTCCCAGCTTTTGAAAGAGAGCTACCAATGGTTTATTGATTTTATTTGAAATGAACTTTTTTTTAACTTTATTTTATATAATATTTTTATCCTCCTTTCTCGCCATTTCTGGCATCCAGAGTGCGGCAGCAATGAGGCATATACTATTGCTTCCAAAATTCAACAATTTATTTTTTTATTTTCTTATTATACAACTATATAACAATGTTAGGGAGATTCAATTTATTTTTTTTTTTGGGAACAATATTTCAATTGTACTGTCCCCTTACTGATGGATCTGCACCTTGTCCTCAGTATCCCTCCTGGTCTGAATCCTTCCGGGTGCCTCCTGCTGTTCATCAACCAGGTCCAGCCTTCATGGTCTCAGTCTGGGTCAGCTTACTCTTATTCTGGTGGCTCGCTGATATCGGGTGGTCAAGCGCTTCCCATGGTGAAATGAATAATTCCTTTTTTTCATAAAAACAGGGGAAGTCCGACTTCGAGAGAGCGAAAATTCCCATAAATTTTAGTTTAGGTTTTTTATTTCCAATGTACCAATTTCTAAAATAGTATCATAGATTGTTTATTTTATTTTATTTTTTTCTGGGATTCTACAAACTTCCTTAGGGCTAGTAGAGTTGTCACAAAGTAACGTTCAATCTCAGGTACAGTAAACGGAATACAACAAATAAAAAATTAGAAAAACAAAATAATTTTTATATTAGATGTACCTTTGATAGCGGCGGATAAGCGATGTGTTAAAAATTTAATAGAAGTCATATTTTTTTTTTAATGTTTATTTGGGCTTTAACAACCTTATGTGCCACAATTAGGACAGAAAGGACGAGTTCCAGATCCATTTCATGGGGAAATCATAATCTGATTATGAACTATTGAGTAATAAACATTTGAATTAATATGTCGCACTTGAGTTCTTTGAAGTTAAACGTTTGACTATTAATCCACGCAGAATCTGATACTGCTTCCAAACCACGCTCGTATGTATGATAATATACTTTAATTGCAAATCATTATGAGTCATTAATTGAATAATAAGGAGCGGTCTTGTGTGTTCTTGTCCAGTATGCAAATTATTCGCAATCTCCTTAGACCTTTTTTTTTATAAATAAATTAATCATAGCTCTCACTCAAGAACGATATCAGAAAATTAACACACATTTGATAAACAAATAATTTTATTTTTAAAAGAGTTGGGCTGAGCTGATTCATGAGACTGGTTCAACTAGTCCCAGGTCACGGTATTACTTATTGTAAAAATTACTATTCAATAAAAATCGATACTGACGATGATCTAAAATTTATGGACTTCCTGAATTCTGTGTAATCTAATTAAGATTTATTTATCCTGTAGTTTCATGTCTCTATTTGAATAATAATATATTCAACAAATTGGGTTTCCAAACCATTATTAAATCAAAAATATTATAAAATCTTTGGCAGAAGATGAATAAGTATTTAACCGACTCCTAAAAAGGATTACACCAATTCTTATGATTTCTGTATATTATTTATTAATCACCCTACCCAGTCTGTTAGGCAATACGGATGTTCCTAGCAGGAGGAAGCAATGCATGCCTGTGCAACACTACTGAAATCAAAACAATTTACCGTATTTTTACTAAAATTGTAACTATTTTATAAATTGTTATCTTTTATCTTGTGCAACTTCTTGTCTCCAATATAGATAGAAATGAATGGAGCCAACAGCTTCCTTCTTTCCGTACCCAAAGGCCTTATAATATGAGTACTTATTATACGAGTTATCAACTGAGGGAGATCATCTTCGTTAGCCCCTGTCTCTCTCATCATCTTGGCACTCGGGGCATCAAAGGAGGTGCTCAACAATCTCCGGAACCCGACTACTTCTGCATAAGATATCAATGTCTTTGCCACGTGGTTCAAGCTTTGCTCGGAAATACCCATGCCCCGTGAGGAGTTGTGAGACTTAGGGTAGTCCCTTTTGAACTATTCACACACCGTCGGTTCCATTCTTCTCAAGTAGATTCTTGGAGGATCCTCTCCCAACAGTCCGAGTCTTCACCAATATTCATGGGGAGGTTCCCCGATAGATCCGCCAGACCTCTTACCATTTTATCGGTAATCCAATTCCTTCCACCCGTACACATGGCCTTGTAGTACTAGTAGTTCTCCTTAGTCAGCAACTGAGAAAGATCATCTCTGTCAGAACGTAATGGGTCTTCATACAAGAGAAGGTCAATAAGTATTCTCGCTGCTAACACCTGTACCGTCTCGTGAGACATGTTACTGAATGCTTGAGTGAATCGCAGCAGAGCCATCTTCTGTATCGTGGCCAATAGTTCTTCTGCCTTAGCGAGATATTCCAGGCATTTCTTGTTGTGTATTTTCAACCGTGACTTCGCCATTCTTAAACTAAATTTCTTATGATCTTATTGCACTAAAATGGACACATCTTCAGGCTTATCCCATATAAATTTCTGATGAATGATTTTATTTTTCTATATGCTCACTCAAAACATCGCTATTACTGAATCGATCTTTAAGATTCTTTTTAATCAAAATAATTAATTAATTCATACAACTCCTATGTAGTTCTATGGAGATTTAATCAGTTTTAGATGAGACTTAAAACAACTCAATTAACAAGATCTAATCACTGCCTTAAGTACGATGTTATGCATTTCTATTACAATTTGTTTTTGTTATATACAAAAGAGGCATTTATTCAACATAAAGTAATATAAAGATTAGAAATTTGCCAAAAACATAGAAGGTAATTTATAAAAATATTTTAAAAACATATACACGAATAAATAAAAAACAAAACAATTTTTAAGATGATTTATTGCTGGGGTTACAATGATTGTATAAACGATAAAAAGACAATGAACGACTTTTTTAGACGAATATACAAATTATATAACGGAGCAGTTGCCATTCCAACATAAAAACAATCAAATATTCTATAAGTAAATTGAGGAGATAAATATAAGAAAAAGAGTTACTAAAACAGAAAAGTTTATTATTTGTAGATTAAACGTTAATTATCGTATAAAATAATCTATAATTCAAAAATGCACAATGTAAAAAAAAAGAAATATAGAAATAATGATAAGAAAATAAACATGGTAAATTTAAACTATAACCCACTGTCAATTTGTTTGGCATCTACATTGTTATTTCTGATTTATTTTTTTCATAATTGGCAAAAAAATGATTAGATTTTCTTTCGCAATAACCCAGTTAATAAAATTGTTTGTGTTTATATTCTTACAATTCGATGTTAAATATAAATAAGTTGATTTTTTTTTTTTAATAAATGTTTGAATCCCCAAGTTTGCACCGCAGCCCAACGCCATCAGGAAGCCGCCGCAGCACAATCTCGCCCTCATAGGTAAGCGTAACAATCTTCGCAACATCTTCAATCGGATGAGGGACTCTGGGTTGAAACCTGCCATCAATGCGTTGACACGGCAGATTGCCAGCCTCATGCAGGATTGGAAAACAATGTTATGACATGACCAGTTGCGAAGGACGCATGACGATCATCGTCAGTTTTGGAAACTTGTAAAGACCTTCGTCAACGACAGCAGAGTGTGCATCTCACATCGGGCGACGAACTGTTGACGGCTGAGGAACAGACGGATCTTCTCGCTGCCAGTTATGCCGCTAGGGATACTGAGAGGACTACTGCGCTGCTTAGAATGCTCCCGAGGAGGGATAAGGCATTTCTCCTTAACGTCTTCAACGCATGCATGAGGATATCCTACTCCCCGACCATCTGGAAGCGAGCCATTGTCGTTGTTCTACTCAAGCCTGGTAAGAAGGGTGATGTGACTGAGCACTATCGCCCCATCAGCCTCCTCTCGCATATAAGCAAAATCCTCGAGAAGCTCATCCTTCAACATCTGATGAAGCACTGCACCGAAGAAGCAGTAATGCCACCTGAGCAGACTGGCTTTCAGAGGGGGGGTCGCGTGTGAGCATCATCTGGCCAAACTGCAATCACATACCCTGGGTCACATGCACATGAACAGGGCGACAGTGCTTATATCTCTGGATTGTAGTCAGGCCTTCGAGTGTGTCTCCAATCCGCTTCTCATCCGCCGATTGGAAGACTTCAAGTTTCCCCCCACTCAATGCCGACTGATTTTTGCTACTCTGAGCGTCTAGTGGATTTTTATGACTCTTTGAGCCACAAAGCAAACGGAAAAGAGGTTTTTATTCAAACGGTAAAAATAGGAATGAAGAAGTTAGTATATTATACTTTGGATTTATTTTATTTTAAGTGTTTTGACCACTAGAGTCATTTACACTGGATTTCCAAAGTTGGTAGATTAAAATTGACAAATTCATAAAGTTACAATTACAAGGTGAAAAAGTTAAAATTACAATTTAAATTTTGCCAAGTCACAATTAAAATTGATATACTTAGTATTTTACTATACTAAATTATGCATCCGATTATACATGCTGGAATTACAGTTAGAATATATGTGATCATAGATATTAATAATTTTTTAAAAGTGAAAAAGGTTTGTTGTTTTCGTGGGATCTTCTCCCAATATCTCCTGTAAATCTTAAGAGAATCGGTGTGATTTGTAAGCAATACATTCATCGAGAATGTGCCCAACGGTTAGATCGTTTCCGCAGTAATCACACATCGGTGCATCTTCTTTTTCAAGAGATAGTCGTGGGTGAGTCGAGTAAGGCCTAGAACCATATCTCTGCGTGACAGATTCAAGTTTCAAGCTGTACGTTTCACTGCCTGTGGGACCATTCTTAACTTTTTAAATAATGGTTTGATTTATAAATGATAAATAATTTATTAACTGGTTTGGATTTATAAATGATGTTTAATTGAAGGGCTAGGTGCCAGAATATGAATATAAATAAAATCGTATGGAAATTTCAAAATCGTAATTCTTATTGAATGTTTTATATAGTTTATATTCCGTAATATTATAGGTAGACATGTTGTGATACAATCGAATACAATAAATAGCTTTATGGGTTGACTAAGGAGCATCTTCCACAAATCTGATTGTTTCTGGCCAAATTGTTTAAATAATAAAAAACGACAACTATGCAATAATTCTAAACCGATCATAGCGCGTGGCTTAAATATAACGTTATACAACCACGTAAGGCCCATACACTAGGCACGTAAGGATCTGGAATAAAATAAAATATATATATATAGCGCGCGGCTTAGAATGAAATGGTTTGCTGCTAAAGGGTGTCTTTGATACGCGTCGTGCTGCTACCTCGAGGAGATAACGAGGGAAAGCGCAGTCAGCAAGTTGTCAGGCTTCTGTGCGGGCGGCTTCTACCTCAAAGGACGGCTCTCCTCATCTACGGTATCTGAGCCTTCTGAGAACAGGCTATCGTAAGTCAGCATCATCATAACTGCGGAGGATCAGTGGGTAGCTAATCTGCTAATGTATGTAAATGGAATACTCTCTCGTAACGTAAGCAAAAACGATTACGCACCAAGGAGAACATCCAGAAAACACTCCTACCCAATTTATTAGATTTTCTGCCATATCGAGATACTTCAAACCTGTCATGTACTTTAATAATCTTTCTTTGACAATAGGCTCTTTAAGAATTATTATTTATTTTTAACTATGGCTTAGTTGTTGATCGTTGATATTATATGAGGAGATAAAGGGTCTGGTCAGCGAAGAACACAATAAACCCTACTACCCCACTTTGGGGCGTATATGTCCTGTATGGAGGACTTAAGCCATAAAAAAAAATAAAGTTGTTGAGAAAATTATCTAATCTGAACTGCCACCGTTTCTGAAAGTATCCCTACTTGATTAAAGACGGCCCTGCTTATAAAAACATTTTTGGATTTCGTTTAACGTAGTATCCTAGATCAGATTAAATTATCATTCCCAGAACATTAGCAACATTATCTGGCTAGATTTTTTACTAGGTACTAGTCAATCAACTAAGCTAATTTTTATTTATTGCTTTTTGCAACTGTATTTAAACACAAAAACATTAAGTAAATTTGATATAGGATCGAAATGGATTGATACAAACGTGTAGAGAAACTACCCATTGGTAAAAATCCTAATGATGTTTTACATTAGTAGGTTTCGTGGCCATATTCTTTTCAGGCGCCTCGGAGGCTTGTCAGGAATGGAAGAGGAAGGCAGATTAGAAACTAGTGGATCTGAGTAGTTAGGGAGTTTATAATGGAAGGAATGATATATAGTTCGGGATACATCGGTTACAAATGGAACTTCAACTTCAAGGTATGTATGATCTTAATTGTGACAAAGAAAGGAACATTGAGGATTTTACGAAGTATTTTGGATTGTAAGGATTGAATACGATAGGAATTCGAAGGTTTAGTGGAGCCCCAAAGCTCAACTCCGTATGTCCAGATTGGCTTTATTAAAGTCATGTGGATCAGTTCTTTGTAATGAATTGGAAGTTTAGACCGTTTGTCCAGTTAGTGCTGTAATAGTCGAGCTAGATGTTTAGTCTTGTGTGAGAATTCCAGGTTAGACGTTTGTTCAGTTGTAATCCAAGGTAATGAATCTGTTTGACAGGGGTAAGAGCAACATTATTATAGAAAATCCAAATTAATTAAAACGTAAAATTAAAAGGGCATCCATTTGTCTAAACAGTCTATAAAGTATAATCGGAAAGAAGCTAATAAATAATTCTTATTGAAAAACAGTTAAGTGACTAATTCTTGAGCTTAAAGTCCATTAATTATGAATTCAACAAATATCACGACCCTTAGTAATGAGCCAGAAGCCTCATGCAAAGCTTTTAGTGTCTAATGCAAATAGTGAAGAATGAATGATGCATGCATGCAATTTTCCCGGTCAACGTGAAGGCAGGCAAGAGGCGATATCTCCATTCCCCATCCTTTTCCATCCCCTCCTCTCCACTATTGATTTAATACGATCACGTATTGTATGAGCCATTAGTATCGTTGAGCAGTTCTAGATATAATGATCTCCCTCATCCGACATATTTTCTGCCTACTGCTTTATCGTACTCATTAGATTCAAATTAGTTTGTGTAAGACATTTCATCATGATACCTGAGAACGATTGAGTATTCGCCTGTTTAATTCAAAGTTCCAAATTTTTTTTAGCGAACTGAAAACAGATTCCCTGAAAAAAAAAATGAATTGAGAGCCGCAGAGCTCCGTCTGACAAACAAATCTAAATTTAGCTACACGCAAATGAAGTTTTCTCTTCTTCATATCTTTTTTTCTTTTTCATTCTAGAGGATTTATCCTGTATTCAATAACTTCTTTTTATTACGGACTTTAAGTCTTAGATGCGTTTTGGCACTATTGTCACACTACACTTTTTTTCCCTATTGCAAAATTACTATTCCATACGGTTAAACCGATTCATGATACAGGCATTTAAAGCCGAGACTAAACAAATTAAAAAATAAAAGTATAGATATCGGTCAATTGAGAGGGTGCTTGGTGGTATCTTAAAAATCTACGAGGGATTCTCTCTCCAAGATAGAGGAAAACTAGAAACACCCATTTCCAAAGCAAATCTAATTCTCATATAAATTTTCAAATTTAAAACTCAAAAAGGCAATCCTTCAACGACCTTGAAGAATTCCTCTCGCTAGGACGGAGTCCTGATCGAAATCCTTCTCTACTTTTACGGTGTACTCCCTATAAAATAATCCTAAATGACTAATTTTGTTCAATTATGCGAAGGCGCTTTTCCTTTTCCTTTTACATTTCTGAAACTTCTAACATATATTCAAGAGATTATGAAACAGATACAAAGCGGACTTCCTCCCTCCTATGACAAATAATTATTTTTTTTTTTAGAGAAAATATGATAACAAGTCATTTAATTCTACCCTATTCTTAAGGTAGAATTAGAATTTTTAAAAAATAAAGCTTCTTATCGTTAGCTTTCTGATTAATTCAACTAATTTAAGGATAATAGTTAAATAAGCAACATTATTTATGTAGGGAATACCTATTATTTTGAATTTCAATTACAAATTTTCGCATAAGATTCCATAATAAAGGAGAGACGAGGCGTTAAAATATAAATAGAGATAAATATTTTTTAAAAATGTTTTCCACGTTATTCAGCGCCCTCTATTAGGTAGTAAACATCTTATGCCTCAAAACATACATAATCTAATCCAATATTGAACGAAATGGTCGGGATAAATTGATAAAGTCAGGTTATAAAAAAACTGGATAATACATTAATAAATATATTCTATATTCTCTCTTTCAAACAACAAAGTGAATGGCGAGGACAGCCTCAACTATATTTCTACAAAGAAATATAACCCCAGGAATATTAATATTTAACTCTGGAATAAAAGAGTACTACCCCATATTAAGATAGCAAAGAGGATTTTGAAGAAATTCAAGGAGAAATAAATTAATTCCTCCAATCTATATGTATAGTAGATTATTTGAGAGTAACATTGAGAACTATATATTTTTATATATAGTAATTATTTATTATCATATTACATTATTATAGGTTGGGGAAAAAAAATCCATTATTTGCACGTGAAATTCAAGACTTTATCTAATATGTTTCGGAATTGGGTCAAATATGCACCGTTTTGTTCTATAACTTGTTGCGATTTTAAAGATGGCTTCATTAATGCCTGTCTCATAGAAGTCTTCGCCCCTATTGCCGAAAAACTGTAGTAACCGATTTTCACAAGTTTTGCAATGCAAGAAAAAGATGATAATCGCGTGGTGTCAGGTCCAGACTATATGGTGGATGCATCAAAACTTCCCACACGACGCTCCCGGAGTTCCAGGCGAATCACTATAGATTTGTGTGGCCTGGCATGGAACACAACACCTCTTCTGTTGGTCAATTCTGGCTGTTTCTGGTCAATCATTAGCTTAAAACGGTCCAGTTGTTGACAATAAAGATCCGGATTAGGTGTTTGGACATACGGAAGCAACTCATAATAAATGATTTCTTTCCAGTCCAACTAAATGCACAGCAGAACCTTCCTGACCTTAGTACTGGTTTGGCCACTGTTTGAGCTGCTTCACCGCACATTAACCATGATCGTTTTCGCATGTGATCCATTTCTGATCCCCAGTCACCGTCCGTTTAAGAAATGTGTCGATTTCTTCGAGATGGAAATTCGATTCATTATGTTAAAATTATGTTACCTAAAAATCAAGCTTATTTTTGAACCCAGCTTTGTGTAAATGGTTTAAAACTGTTTTATGGTCAATATTTAGCTCCTGGGCGATGGTACGACTACTGACATGTCGGTCAACTTCGATTATTTCTACGATTTTATCGATATTTTCGACGACGATCCTGTCAGTGCGAGGTGCGTCTTTAACATACTAACATTACATAAAAAATACCCAAACGGAATCGACGAAACCAAAATTGTGCGTAATTAGTTGTCACAGTATCGGGACCAGAAACAATATTCACAATTTCAACCGCCTTGCTTGTCTTTTCGCCTTTATAAAAAAAAAAAACTTTAACACTCTGTAACTCACAACTGATTGGACCAAACAAAAAACAGCAAATGAATTTTTTTAGTGGGAGATTTCATCTTGATAGCAAGCATAAATCTGAAATTGTTTGATCGATACTTTACGAGATATCGATCGCTACAACCATCTACCGAAAAAATAATGGATTTCTTTTCCCCCAATCTAATATTATATAATTATAATATAATTTATAATTACATAAATAGTTAATTTGATTAATAAAAACA
>NW_027115239.1:123935-149256 GCF_000696795.3 Halyomorpha halys | reverse complement strand
TATATTGTGCCTTTAGTTTAGAGATCATAGGAGTAGTATTGAACTTTTTGAAAAATCAAAAAAAAATTCGATAAATCTTGAAAAACTTAATATTTTTGGTAATCTCTTTTTCATGTAATTGTTTGTGATTCATTTTTATTGATCAAAATGACAAATTGTCATGAGTTTTTCCGGATTTAATCGCATGTTTTTCAATTTACCTTGAAAAATGGGATAAACTTATTGAAATAAAATCTAGAGATAAATGTTTTAAATAGTTATACAATATTTTACAAATAAATGTCTGACAAAGTTTAAGAACTACTGATCCAAAAGTAATTGTTTCTAAACCAAAATCACTCAAATTATACCTATTTTTTTCCTGAAAAAATTTCAAATGGGGATTATTTGTCCTCTTGGACTTCAACGCCTCAGTTAGTAAACATAAAACCATTAGTTTAAAAAAAAAAATAATAAATTTATATTTTTATTTACAGATGGGAATATTTTTTTTTAAATACTTTTTTCACATTATAGGTGTAACTATAAGTTAGCTTAGGTATCAGTTGTTTCTTTTATCTTCCGATTATGTTAATTTTCAGGTCCACTTCATTAGTTAAGTAGATAAAGCGTTGGTTTGCATACCGAACAACATTCTTGGCTACAAACGAAAAAAAATCGCTTTACAAGAATTCTGGAATCCAACAGTTGTTGAGTTTTGCATATTCCAGTAACATGATATCCCATGCCGCCTCCTAACCCAAGAAGAAGAATAACCCTGCATAACATTTTATTACGACACCCAAGGCAATAAATCAACCTTCCAGTGCATCTTTGGCCCCCAGAAATTCGGGAGACAATGGACTTCTTGCGAATTTAGGTGGGTGGGTGACCTTTCACTGTTCCCGTTTTCAGATATCCGCCATTTGTCTTCAGGAATAAATTCTCTATCGGCGGAGCCAGAAAAAAAAAAATACGGAATTTTATTCAGACCATAAATTTATTAATCCCTAATATACTTGTATAATTAATATAACATTCATATCATTAATTGAATATATGATGATAGATAAAAAAGAAAAGAAAATTTCTGGATGAGTGATTATAAATCGATCAAAAATATCAACAAATCATTATTATTTTTAAATATCCACAAAGTTTGGTTAACTATTATAACATAATCTGTTGTAAAAATAGAATAATGATATCTCTGGTAATTTGTTACACTTTGGATTCACAACTAAATTTGTATTCACTTGAAAAATAATCATGATTAATGAGCGAATTTTATTTTTTAATTTAGGTGACAAATATATCTATCTATCAGTAGGTATTTAACCCTGCGATCGGTTCTGGGCTCTTTTATGTGCCTCCGCCATTCGGCTCGGTTTTGGGCAGCTGACTTCCAATTTCGGACTCCAAGGTCTCGTGCGTCTTGTACCACGCCATCCATCCACCGGAGCTTGGGAGCTTGGGCCATCCGATTCTTCTTGGACAACGGATTTCTTCTTCCATAACTCTTTTAGGCATTTCGTCGGAACTCATTCGTGCAACATTTCCTGCCCACCCAAGGCGTCCCAGCCTAACGAAGGTTATAATATTTATATTCTGGAGCAGCTTATAGAGTTCCTTATTTCTTCTTCTTCTCCAGCCTTCTTCATCCCTTACCGGTCCATAGATTCTTCGAAGGATCTTTCTCTCGAAGATTAACAGATTATTTCTATCCTATTATTGATATCCTGTGTGGATATCGCCCATGTCTGGGAGGTGTATCTTAGGACAGGTCTAATTAGAGTTTTATATAAATGGACCTTTATTTTCCTGCTAATGAGCTTTCTCTAGAACTGTTTTGACAGACCAAAAATAGCATCGGTAAGCCGCTGCGATCCTTCCCTTTATTTCAGTAGAAACATTATTAGTTGCAGTAATCTGAGATCCAAGGTAAAGAATTAACCCAATTAAGTATTTATCCAAATCAGAATTAACAAATGGATTACTATCATAAGAAGAACAAATGAGGAACATCACATGCGTTTTAAGCAGTAATTCAAGGACTACTTCCTTTAACAGTGTAGAAAATAGATGGAGTTAGATGTCAATAAAGACTATTGTTATCTTTGATGGGAAATAAATAAATATCACTTTAACAGATGTACAATGCACAACATAATGGTCTTCATAACAGACCAGAACAGGTCATCGTTGCATTTATCGCTCTAATTGCATTCCTTGCTACAGCGGCTTAATGTGGATCTAATGGAAGACTTTACGGGCGAGGCACAATCGGCCTACTTCCAGATAGTCAAATCTCTCTCTTCTATCTGAAGTCGTGAACGACATTCTAAATTGAAAATATATCGTCTCGGGAGCATTAACTCGCCACACCCGACGAGGAAAACGAAAATAATACGCCTTGGTGTTAAAATTACAACAAATTGCCGATATTAACCGAAGAAGCTGTTAAATATTCCACTAATCGCCTCAGGACATTTTAACGAAAACGACTAACGAGAACGCTAGGAGGGTCGTTTTCTTTTTTACTTTCCATTTTCAAATTCTTCGTGACCACAATCAACACTGATTTCAGTCACTCCCTTTCTTCCTTTTTATTTAGGCGTTCTGCACGCCATACATCTTTTACAGGGTAAAGGAACTTTCTAGACCAGAAATAAGATAAAAACATGTAACTGCGTAGCGTTGCTCAGATTTTGTTTTTTATTCTAAATGGAATGAAATACTTACGGCATGATAATATTTTAATATATTTTATTTACCTACAATGCATCGAGATATTTTAGACGAATCAGTAATCGTACATGGAAAGCACCTCCCTCTTATCTCGTGATAATTGGCTGGTTTATCTTACCTTTAAAACATAAACAGTAGTGTATAAAAAAAAAAACAAAAAAAAAACGGGAGTTTGCTAAAAAAAGGAAATGCCGATTCCTAGTTTATTATATAATATAGCTCTAATAATAATCTTTGTTCAAAGGCTGAGCATTCCCTATCAGTAGATGTTATATGGTAACATAAGACTTCCTTTTATCATGGGATTTCGGGGATGGGGCGAAAATAGAAGGTTTTTCTTATTTATGGTAACAATATCACATTAATACGTAACGTCGTCATCGTACGTCGACGAATATCCGTATGTATTTATACTTACTACATAAATTAAACTACGTGGAGAAGATGGTCGGGGGTGCGGTCAGGAAAAAAATACAAATAAACAAAAAATTATTAATTTGTGCCGACCCGATTTTCAAGTCTTCATCAGGGCAATACAACAAAAAGACATAACAACCATCATTCAGAATAACATAAAAATAAATAATATTCTGTTATGTTACGATATCATTCTATTATATTGATAGAACAAAATAATACGATGATAACAATATTATATTGTTATCAATCCACTACTGTCTTCCATATTTATTAATTCCATAGTTATTAATCAACTATTTTTTATTTTTAATTCATAGTTGTCTATTTCCAAATTTGTTAGACCATTATTTCTTTTTATTTTTATCATATTTTTATCTCTTTTTGTTTTATAGCCCTGATGAACATCTGAAAATAAGGCGAAACGTCGACTCAAGTAGAAACTTTTTTATTTATTTGTGTTTTTTTTTTTCCTCGTCGCACCGCCCCCTCTCCCAACCATCTTCTCCACTTATTAATCTACGCTCAACAATCTATACCTCATTATAAATTAAACGACATTTATCAGAAAGTAAACAACCCAGAAATTTGCTAAATATGAGTAATTGCAACATATTATTGCTACTAAGTACCAATCCTACCTGCTACATACTTTCTCATCATTCGTTCCTTTCTCATTGATAAATTATTCCAAGTAAACCACAATGGTTCCTATTCAACCCTCTATTCTCAGTCCGCTGGTGTTCCTCAAGGTCCAATCCTCTACACCGTCTATACAGCTGAAATTCCAACCAATCCTCACCACGTATGCCGATGACACATGTGTGCTCGCAGTTAATAATAACCCATTAATTGTATATCAAATTCTCCAATTCCATATCACAGCCCTCGAAGAATGGTGTCATAATTGGAGGATTAAGATAAATACCAACAAATCACACCCTATATATGCCCTACAGTTTCATTTAATAATGTTACTCTTATCCCTGTCGAACGGATCCGCTACCTAGGACTACATTTGGACAAACGATTAACCTGGAATCCTCACACAAGACTGAGAAGACAGGAAACTGCATGTCGATTTCGACTATTACAGCACTTACTAAACAAACGGTAAATTTCCATCACATTGAAAAACACAAATCTACATTACTGTAATAAGGCCAATCTGGACTTATGGAGTTGAGCTTTGGGGCTCCACTAAACCTTCGAATTCCTCTCGTAACTTACAATCCAAAATCCTCAATTCTTCTTTCTTTGTCAGAAATAAAATCATACATAAAAACTTTAATGTTCCCTATGTAACCGATCTAGCCCGAACCAGATATAAATCCTTCCATTATAAACTCCCTAACCACTTAAACCCCCTAGTTTCTAACCTTGCATCCTCTACCATTCCTGAAAAGAAGACGACGAGACCTAATGTAAAATGTCATTAGAATGCTACCAATGGGTAGTTGCTCTACACGCCTGTAACACTCTATTTTAACTAAGATAATATTTATTGAATGTATTATGTAATATACAGTTGTAAATTTCAATAAAGATATTTTTAAAAAGTACCAATCCAAGTCCATATGGAAAATATTCAGTCCTTTAACCGTATGAACTTGTTTTTCGATCTAAATAGAATGAAATACTTACGGCTTTGGTAATATTTTAATAGATTTTATTTACTTACATGTCATCGAGATATTAGAGCAGAATCAGTAATCATTCCTAATATTCTCCCACTTTGATTATTGGTGTGTGGTTTACGGGGGTGTCTCTGGGGATCTCGAAGCAAAATTAAAACGGTTAATTTATTGCTTTGTTCGATTCATCTTAGAGGGTCCTCAGGGACGCCTCTGTCACCCGATTTTATAAAGAGGTGAAGTGGCTTTACCCCTCCTTCCGGCGTAAATATTTTCTTGCTCCCTTCCTCTACCAAGTTATCCAATCCCGCCGTCCATCGTACATCTTTGAATGGCCAAGTATGCAAAAAATACAACCACTTCGACATGTTATCAGTTCAAGTAATAAGTAGATATCGGTATAGTTTTATTTTAACTTTTATTAAAATATCATTCAACTTTAAATCATTTTTTTAAATTCATTTATTGTATGGTTAGGTTCCTTTCTGCTGAATTCAGTCCAGTTGCTTGAATTCCAAATTTGATATTATTTCAATAACTATACGAACATTTTCTGCAATAATGATTACGTATACAACTCAATATGAATATGAGGAAAATGTAATGGGTTCAGATGGTTCTAATACTCATAAAAAACATAAAGGAAAATATGATCTAATGATGCATACCCTAGACCCACGTGTGTTATCCAAGTAATAGCAGAATAGTGAAAAAGTATGACAGAGGTTATTTACTTGCTGGTAGCACAACTTTTTTAACAGTTTAACTTTGATAATAAATGATCAAAACTTTTATTAGTATTATTATTAAACATAACGAACAAAAGTCACCATTTTAATAATTAGGAAATAATTTATATGTTTTATAAAAGGATAGTGTCAAGAGGTCATAAGGCTATCCTTGATATAGTATTGATAATTAAATCCAAGCTTAGTCGCAAAAATAAAAATTAGTAATATCTGAGGATATATTTTCTAATCAAAGATGGTGAAAAGTAATGTCATAACTCAATATCAACTTTTACCAATAATTTTTTTTTTCTAAACTTTGATAAATTTACAAATATACCAAAACATTAGCAATGATATATTTTAGACTAATTAATAATTAATCAGTTCCTTGATTGTATCTCATTTTTTTCCTCGGTGTGTGGAATCGAAATTTCAGAGCTCTAAAAGATTTTTTCTTAAGATAGAATATAAATCAAAACCATTAGTTAATTGCAGTTAGCAACGATCAATGTTGACGACTTTATCATAAAACTGATTAGTTGACTGATGCATTCCAACATGGCAGTATAAGAACCCATTCTTCGATGTCCAAACTATTAGGGTCCTATTAAAGTATATCTAATTGGGCAAGTCGCCGCGGGCTATAGTAGAAATGATGATTTGAATCTGGTCCGACGTTTTGACATCCTTTAATTTTATAAATCCATCAAACATAATTTATATAAATATGAGCAGGATAATATTATATCATGTCACCTTATAACTAACTTAGACATTCTGATGTGTCAATATTGCATTATAATTATAATATAATTAATAACTTTCAGTGTCTCTTCATTACGAATCGTGAGTTATTCTATCTCTTTACATGACAATTTAATTTAAATTAAGGACTATACTGGTGGTCTGTTGGTCAGGGGCTGAACAATAATTAAAAATAATATTTTTTTTTTATTGAATCAACTGATACTATTATACTGATAATATACCAGCTATTACACTATATTAAATTCCGATAACTGAATACTTATTTTTTTAAAAAAACCTTTATTATAGATATAAAGTTGTTCAGCCCAACTTCATAGGGTTGCTAGTCACACAGCACACTTATTTTAGTCTTATCAGGCGATATTTTTAATCTAACAACAAACAGACCTATAAAAGTATACAATAATAATTACAAACATTAGTAGTGTACGACATTAGGACATGACTTTTTTTTTCTTGTTCCATCACTTTTATTTTTTTTTCTGTTTTTTTTTATTTTACCCTGTTCTTTTTCTCATTTTCATGATTTTTTCCCCTCCTTTTCTACCTTTTCCCCTTTTTACTTCTTTTCTTTCCCTTCTTTTTCCCTTTTATATTTTGGTTTTAACCCAATGTGCCTTTAACAGAATAATGAATAGTGATAGACATATGAGAAAATATAAGATATAATAGAAAATATTAGTGAGGAAACAAAAAAAGTTCGAAATGAAAATTTCAATGAGATTGTCGTTTTATCATTTTTATATCTTATTAAAACAAACTGACGATGATTTAAAATATTCCTATGATTAATTTTGTTTGTAATAAATGCTGTAAACAAATATTTTAGTAAAATGTAATCTTTAGTTAAATTTATATTATTTATAGTAAATTTAAACCAATAAATCTTTTACTAGAAATTAGTTAACATATTAATTGTGTAAAGAAGAAAAATGTAATGAAATTAATATTAATGTATTATAAGTATATCTTATAAAATTAGTAATAATGCATCAAAATTATATAATATTATTGTTGACTTGGGCAATTATCCTGCAATGTAATGAACTATTTTAGTAAATGTGATAAATGAATTATAAGAATTTTTCGGCAAGACTCCCATGGGAGTCCTATACTCCCTAACCTTGATTGGGAGTCAATTTTTTTCTTTTTGTGCGGACCGCCATCGACGACCCAGGCCGGATTCGAACCGGCACCGCCAATAGACATCAAATTGGTAAGACTGTATTAAGACCAACTGAGCTACGGGGGACCCCAATTAAAAGGTTATCTCCATGATAATAGCTTATGGCCCGAAACGGAGAGGTGATCAAATATATTGAGAGTGTAGGATCAAAAGAATTCGTGTTTTTATTATAAAACAGCTGCCCTGGCAATGTTTCGCTATTGCTATATTTGTATGTGTACATGGATTTAATCAACAAAATTAATAGGTTGTTATAAATTATTGAATTTAGTTAAAATTATACATTTAGGTTTACTTAATGATTATGATTTGATAACAGAAATTAAATTAATATATGGGATAAGGAACGGAGATGAAAACTCTTCTTTTTTTCAGACCGACTGGCATATCAAAGTGTGGTAAAATATATTTTTTTTTTAATCCTCCAAATAAATAAAGATAAAAAATTTCTAATTTTTAAATTCTTATAAAATAGCTGTTTTGCGCTATTGCTATATTTAAGGATGTATTAATAATAAATAAATAAATTCATTTAATAAACACAATTGATAGTTTTTTTATAAATTATTGTGAAACCAGAGTCGAAGCTAAAAACCAACATGAAATGCTCTTTTTTTAAATTCAAAAAGTTTATTTTTCACAAAGAATCGACCAACCCTGTTTACTTTTCATGTCATAGTACGTATTTTTTAATAATGTTAATTCATAAATAAAATGGTTAAGAAACATAACTAACCACTATAATTAATTTTTTTAATTCTTTATATTTAAATAAACTGTAGAAGGGTAGGATTTAGGGAGTTAAAGTCTCCAGCGCACATTCGCGATTCACCCTACAATGGACGGTACAACACACAACACAATCACAATAAATATTTTCATTATTTTAAGATAACTACTTTTATATACTAAAAGAATCAATTTTGACGGATCTTAGATGCTTCAAATACTTTTTGGTACCGAAATAGGACGAACTAGTAGCTCAATCGTCTTTAATCCCGACCATCATTAATATCAGTTACTCAGCTAAGGAAAAAGAACTCGAAGAGTTTTATCTGAGGGTCACCAAACTTTTCAATTTGCAATAATTAGGTATGTTCATTTCAAAAAGGGGTGAAATGAAGAAATTATAATCCATTCACGGTCCGATGATGGTTACATAATAAAAAGCAACTGTCCATAAACTGTTATACAAGGTTTTCTTCCAGCGATGACATTGAATTAACAGATTTTTTCTAAAACCATTAAACGTTAGATTTACTTAATATATTTTTTTCTGGTTCCCAAATAAATAGCAGAAAAAATAAATTATCCACTACATACGGATTCAAACCTGACCTCAAGCATTCAAGTTCCAGTAAATTGCACCTCGCACAAAAAGCTAACACCACTTTTTACGAAATGACCTAAAAATTGAATCACTCAAACATAAAGATTTTTTCCTAATCATTCTGGAATAATTGTACTAACTCCATACATTTTCCAGAATCGATTTTCATAACAAAAAATATTTCAATAGATAAGTTATAGAACATATAATAGGAAAAAAGAAATGTGAAAGAGGTCTGAGATAAATTAGAGAAAAAACTGAATGAGGCATAATAGCGATTCCATTAAGTTAAAGGTAGATAATACGCCATTTTGATTCATTTGGTTATGCGAACAATTGAAAATATATTAAAACACTGCTTAAGAAATTTTGAATTTACTGAATAAAATGAAGTAGGAGTGGGATTTTTATGGTTTAAATACAATGTATTACAACTTCTCTTTACATGATTGTAGTTCCTAAAAAAAATCCACATTTAAAAAAAATTTGTTTATACAAGTTTTTCTTATAACTGCATATTTTTAAATACTTCAAAGTGTATATTTTCCTTATTCACAAGTATTTTAGTCCAATCTTTAGTAATTTCTTTAATCCAAATGAAGTATTGATAGACTATAAAATAAAATACAAATGTTTCTCAATTATTTACTGGAAAGCTTAAAATAAACATATACTGCAACGAAAGTTCAAAGTTCTAGGGTTTTTATTTCATTTAAGTACCAGATTCAGGCATTAGGTTATTGGGCGTGAAACAATTGTTCTGTGGATACAAATCGATTTTGCTACCTAGTCGTCAACAATTTGTTTTTTGAAAATTTAAAAATACATTTCACTTGTAAATTTGGATGATAAATTAAAATAACTATTATAACTAAACGTAATGTACAATATTTAACAGATTAAAAAGTTGTTTTATATTCATTTTTTTTTTTATGTGAGAACTTTTATTAATTCGTTTCTATGTTTTTAATAAATATTGATGTAAAAATAAAAAAATATTTTGACTCTTTCATCACATTATGTGAGACTGTATTTACCGTCTCTAATTATAAAGACATTACACATATGAAATTAATATAAAAAAATATTTAGAAAAATACTTTCCAAAAATAGAATTATCAAAGACTTATTATATCTTCTACCAGCTGAGATAAGAAATATAGGACAATGATAATCTTCATCCTCGCCATTGAGTTAGGCCTTTTCCATTAGAAAGTTATATATATATATTTTGAAAAGTTTCTGTAATATATAACCACTAAAGGTTCCCCTTTACTTTTATGAATGGAATGGAATAGAAACATTAATTATCAGCCCTACTTGAGGTGAAATTTAATTAAACTATTATGCATAATCCAAAATAATTCATAATTGAGAAAAAAGTAAAAATAATATTATTACTAAAGTTGTGGTATTTTACATCTTTGAGAGTATATATGGAGTCAGAAAAATCATCTAAGTATCCTATGAAACAATAATGGATAAATGTTCCCTAGATTACGTTAATCTTTGAAAAGAATAAAAATTGAATAGAAGATTTTTTGTGTCTGATTTATGACTAACGCTAAATTTGCTTTTCTTATATTTGAAAACTGTTTCCGATAGTTGAAAGACAAATTTTGAATTTATAATTTTATTAACATTTTTTAACACGTTATGTAATGATTTGAGAAAATGTTTAAGGGAAAGAGGCAAAAAGCGGTTTTTTTTTTGGTTTTTTTTTTTAAGTTTTGGATTGGCCGTTGGAGAACGGTTTGTTTATTTTTGTTTAACGGCGTAAAACGTCACCGGTAATCATTGCCATTAATTTCTTATTTATTTTTGCTTACATTTGTTTGAAATACCAATCTTATTCTTTAACCATTGTCTCTAAGGGTTCTTGAAATATACGGGTTAATCCTTAGTTATTGAGGTGTGTCATGGAATATAAGGCATTCCAAGAAGATATGGATAATTGTTGGAGATCGGTTGTTTGATAAATGGGTACTAATACTAATAATGTGTAATTTGTGCAGTTTATAATATAAAAAATAATAAAATATTCTAGTCTGTTCAATTATTCGGTTATAAAAAAAAATCTACTAGAACAGTTTAAACTATTGAAATTTATACTACTTAATATATATGGCAGTTAAATATATAGTATACCTATTTTATTCAATTATCTTCAGCAAAAATATATTGCAACTTGAATATATCATACTGTCATCATGAAAAAAAAAAGACTGGTGTTTGTGAGATTTACATTGCCTATAATCATAATGTATTGATGATTTACAAATACTTAAACGGTTACAAATGTAGTAGAGTACAATGCAGTATACAACCATTGATCTATTCGATTTATTCAGTACTCCATGCACCTTCACTCCAGTGACACGTGGAATATGATATTCTCAATTCATGTTTCTTAATTTATTTACATAATAAAATTTATCGCCGTAAAGGCCAAGGGTTTCGCGGCATAAATGCATAAATAGGAGACAAATTATGCCAAGAGGGAAAGTCAATGTGAGGTCCGAAGCCAGGATGCGAAACTTCGAAGTCAAATGAGTTATTATACGACCCCTATTGGAAAACACTTTGTAAATTACGTCTCTCATGAAATATCGGCATTCGTTCAACAATCGATTCATTGTGGCATCGATACGTTACACAAAATGGTTTCCATAAGTGTCTAAATCGCCAGGATGCATTTTTTAAAATTAGAACATTAAACATTGTGTATAGACGAAGAGGGTAAATAATTTTAAATGCAAGATACTAAACCATAGTTGCAAAGAGAGAAAAATACCCTACAGTTATTAAATATAATAATGCAATATTCAATACGCAATACCTGGCCTGGGGCATTGACTGTTTTGATTGAGTGGCGGTCCCACAAAATGAAAAAAACTTGACCCCCAACCATGGTTAGGCAGGACTCCAATGAGAGTTTGGCCGGAAAAAAAATACAGTCAGATATCCTTAAAAAAATCAATATAATATATTAAAGTATTTTATTAAATATTCTTTGCAAATATTTAATATTCTATAGAGAAAAAAGGAAATAAAGCTGTACTGCAACAACCTACGAAAGATTGTACTCTGCAGTACTTTGTAATGAAGAACAGTTACTAGGCCAATGGTAGAAATTAAATGAAAAATATTTCATTATTCTGGGACTAGGTCCCTTTAAAACAATAATAAGGTAATTGTAATATTACAATAACATATATTGGCCAAAAACAATGCGGTCGCACTTAAATAAAATTGCATATAAATAATTTTAGATACAGAGAAAAAAATAAAAATCTAACTGACTAAATATATAAAAAACAAAACAAAAGGATAGTTATAGATTATCAGTGCTATTATAATATTGCATTAGATTGATGAGGTAATAGTTAGTAAAATAGAATGGGTTTAAATGATGGAAGGGTTGGTACATGACATATGTTAGATGGAATGGAGTTCCAGTGAAAGGCAGCTCGGGTAAAAATTAATTTATCAAACAGAGCAGTTAGGCGAGGATAAGAGATAATGTGACCTGGTAGTACGGGATTAGATTGAGAATTTGAATTGCAGACTCACGGCTACAGTAATCGAATAAATAATTATCACCCATTGTCGAATTCTAACCCGAGTCTTTGGAGTTACATTGGCTCACCACTTAGCAACTCCGCTCTCATTCAATATCCTACTAAAATACAGATTTCTTCTTTAAGAATTTACTAATAAAATTTCACTTCATAGTAATTTTCTAAGAACTGCTTTTCATGTATTTTGAAAGAAATTAAAATCATAATAATTGGTGACATTTCAAATATAAGTTAATGTTTCAACTTCGGAAAAGAAAATTTCACACCAAAAACATATTCGGTTTATTCCTTTGTATTTTCCTCATTTAATTAGATGTTCAACAATCAAGATTATTGGGAGAAAATCTAGCGGTTGAGCGTGATCTTAAAAAAATCACCCCTTTGTTAACCATTGATCTAAAACAAGGACTTCCTTAAAAAATACTGAACCCACGATCCTTCATGGGCCGTAAAGATTCGCATTATTATTATTACAAATGTTAATTTGAGTGCATGAGATGCTCCCATTATAATTTTTAAACAATACCTTTCTATAAGTTGATAGAAAATACTTTTGATAAAAAACACTTCAATTAATTTTGTAGTCATGAAAACAAACTGCGATCTCGACCTTGAGATAGCACTACAATTTGAGTAGTACTCCACTACTTTTGGGTAAATCGATCGATTTTATGTAAAATGCACTTTAATACAGAGTACATTGAGTAATCAACTATACACGTACTCAAAGATTATTATTACCTTTGTAATCGATAGATCAAAATTAAAAATGATTGTGTACTTTTACAATTGATTACACCAAACTCAAAAATTGTAAGCTTGTTATCAATTACTTTCTGTATTTAAATACAATATAATATATAATTATGAGGAATTTCGTAATCAATTCTTTTCATATTTTAATACAAATTACTTAAACTTTTTGAGTAAAAAATATATGAGAGCAGTGTACAATACGAAATCAGGTAGTTATTTTACTTAATAATACATACTAAAATCAAATAAAAATATATTATATTAAAAATAGTAAGTTTTACTCAACTTACTAAATAATGATTACGTTTATATTAATTTTACTCAACATTTTGTTGGGTATTATGATTACAAACACTCGAGTTCTAATTGATTCGATTATTAATTCACAGTACGTATACTTAATACTTTTTTAAAAAATATAATAAGTTATAGATTAATTTATTTGTACACACCTTGAAGTGTTTAGCATATGAATACAATAATCACCTGTACTCATTTTGAATAATAGTATAACAATTAAATCAGTATTAATGTACAATTTGCCCAAAATGATTGCAGGCAAAAGTTGGCATTAATTATGATTTGGCTAATACAGAAGAAGTTATTAAACCAAAAATGTTGCAATTTACCTATGTTTGCACAAAGAAACAAACTCGCCCTGCGAAACGTGTTAATACAAAAAAAAAAAGTATTTACAATGAAATAAGAGTTTCATATCTAGTTCAATAAGTTAAAATATAATAAAGATGGACACGTAATTTATTCTATGACTGTATGAAAAAGGAAATATACCTAAAACAAGGCTTTTAGTTACTTTAAAATGGTGAACGGTGAATGAAGTTACTTTTGGAAATTAAGTCTACTTTGAAACCTCTTCCAGGATCTCCAGCGCAGTTAACTCGGTATAAAATAAAATTTTAAAAAGAATTTATATCGAAGATTTTTAAAAAAACAGAATCGTTTCAGAATTTAATTTTCATTAGAATCTGTCATAACATCTTCGGCCAGCCACTATTGGAAGAATTGACCTTCAGTGTCATGACGACCACGAATTCTTACGGGTTATTGAATTCTCAACGAATTTGTTTTTCCAAACAAAGAATTAAACACCGTATATGACTGTTTGCGGTTTTGGCCACTTAACGTCTTCAGGAAGCGTCGATAAGGAAAATTCAACTCTATAAAATCCTTCTAAAAATAGATTTTCATAATAACACAACAACAAATGATTCCCTTTACTCACAGCAAAGTTTATTTTAATTCTTCAACGTTTTGGCCCTTAGGCCATTATCATGGAGACAACCTAAACATTTTTTTCATATTATTCCCTCAAACTTAATACTAATATTTTTTAGCATTTTTTAGAGCAATTATTGAAAACATAATATGTAGAGGAAACTTATTATTAATTCTACATTCATGTAAAAAATGTTTCCTTCAGCTTAAACTAGTTCCATACATAAAGAAATTAGTCCTGCTATTATTTCTGGTTTGTTGGAAATTCCACAAATCATTCTTTCATTTAATTGCAGCCTCTTTTGAAACAACCATCTTGGATCCCAGTTCAAAATTATTTGTTTTTTAATTGAATAAATAAATTATTTGTTAGTGGTTTATATTGATAATAACACTTTACTCTGAGTAATGTCCATTTTAAATCTACGTTTCGGCCCTTAGGCCGTTATCAAGGAACGTTAGAAAATTATATAAACTTTGTTAGGAGTAAAGTGGATCAGCTGTACTTGTGTTATTATCATTATAAATCACTCGCAAACAATTAATTAATATAGATTTTTTATGAGTATCCTTTCCTTAAAAATATCGCTTTTCACTCTATTTACCAGATTTAAGTGCGCTAGAGAACAGCCTAATTTAAAAAAAAAAAGAAACTTAAATGTCCATAAAATTAACCAAAAAAAAATGCACGGTCAATCGAGTTTTTGAGCACAATGTATAGTTTAAAATAAAATAAACGCATTCAGAAATCTGTTGTCAAATTTAACTAATCAAGAGTTTAGATCGAAGGGATAGTTATAAATACAGAGATATCGATTAGAGACAAGGAGACCGGCAGGCTACGGTGCCCGGGGCTGGTATGAATGAGAACATAAATCAAGAAAATAAAACAAAGACGCCTGGTTTACGTAATGGTTATTTATTCCGTGTTGTAGAGCACGTCAGCGACACTCCACCGTCACATTGATATACAAGACGATCCTATCGCTACGACCGAGACAATGGCGACTAAACCCACAGCCTACATCTGCCTCAGGTTGGTCCCAATTAACCAGTCAGTCTATCTCCCGCTACCGAGTCCTAATTGCGTTATTAAATCCCCTCAGCAATTAAGTGATCTCATCACCGGGTTGTCTACGGCTTCCAGGGGATTACGTCGCCGAAATGGAATTCACTCGCTAAAATCGCCTCTGTGTGGGCTGCTTGTTTTCCGACAGTTTTGATGGTAATGAGTTGATCTAATAGATCTGTTGGAAGGTTTACAACAGATAACCACTTAGTAGTAATTAGGATTTTTATGTGATAAAAAATTCAAAATATGCGATCACTTTTACATAAATATATAATAAAAACAAACAAACAAATATTTAACATAAAAAAAATTATAATGATAACTAGAAAAAATGAAATAAATATTTTTTTATTTTAATTTTTTTTTAAATTTATTAATTCTCATCCAGTTCCACCCATCCCTACAATTTACCTCGAAGGTTGAAATGACAGTGGCTAAGATTGATCTAAGATATTTTTTCTTTATTTACTGTTATTTACAACTGTATACAAGTATATACAACAAGTAAATTTTCTGTAGGTGACATAGTGACATGATACAAACATGTGGAGAATCTACCCACTGATAGAACTCCAATAACATTTCTAGAGGAGAAGATCTCGAGGCCATCTTCTTTTCAGACGCCTAGGAGGATTATTAGGTAATGAAGGAGAAGCCAGGTTAGAAACAAGTGGATTTGGGTGGTTGGGAAGTTTTACATGGAAGGAATGGTATCTGGTTTGGGACAAATCGGCAACATATGGGACATTGAGGTTATCATGATAGATGATTTGTTTGATCTTGATTTGTTACAAAGTAAGGAGCGTTTAGGATTTTAGGAAGGATTTTGGACTGTAAGGATTGGATTCAAGAGGAATTTGATGGTTTAGTGGAGCTCCAAAGCTCAACTCCGTATGTCCAGATAGGCCTTATAGATCATGTAGATCAGTCTTTTGTAATGGATTGGCAATTTAGACCGTTTGTCTAGTAAATGTTGTAATAATCGAAATCGACGCGCAGTTTCTTGTCTTTTCAGTCTTGTATGAGGATTCCATGTCAGTCGTTTGTCGAGATGTAGTCCTAAGTAAAGGATCTGTTCGACAGGAATAAGCGGGGTATTATTAAAGGATACTGTTGGAAAGAGGTCATTGGTTTACGACGAAGGGTAAATGTGATTTGGTGGAATTTATTGGAATTAATTTTAATCCTCCAATAAAAAAAAAATAAGAATGAAAACTAGAACAAATGCCATAAATCTTTTTTTAATTTATCAATGCTTACTCAGTTCCACCCACCCCAAAACTTCACCTCGAAGGTTGAAACGAAAGTACCCAAGAGACTTGTTGTAAAATAAAAATGGACAATTGGAGTTCTGGCAGTGTTTAGATGCTTCACTCTAGCTGAATGTTTGCGGCTTTAGCGCACTTTCTCAGCCTCCTCCAGCTCATTACCAGTGACGTGGTGAGAAGGATGCGCTGGGATCTCAAAGAGTCCTCCTCTACCCCTCACACGTGGGGGATAGAGTGGATTCGGGGATCCTCAGGTCGATAGTGTAAATATTGTATATAAGAGTGTAAATGTGACTAGTGATTATTTTTTATTTTATTATTATTGGAGGAAAATAGTCCGGGTAGCGGTCAATAATTGTCTCAAAATAGTAAAAGAAAACTATTTATTGTTAACCTCTTTTACTATGTTGGTACCTTTATCTTCCTACAATCTACTTCATACGGTCAACTATCTTCTTCCACAATTATTATTATAAGCATTATTTATTTATTTTTTCTTGTCGTGTACATATTTTATTTCTTATACTTCTGTTTATATATATTTAGAGAGAGAGAGAGAGAGATTTTATTTATTTTTATGTATTTTTTTATTTATTTATTATATTCTTATTTTATTTTATATTTTTTATTTTAGTATGAATGAAATCAGTTATTACTATTACCTATCGCCCAACCACGGTGTGGCAAATTGTAATATTTATCAATGAATAAAGAATAATTTTTTAAAAGAAGGTTTTTAAAAAGAACAAATACATTTAATTAACGGTTATTTTACTTCACCCTCATAATTCAATCGTGATTCTGTCTCAGAATCTATTTGACTGAAAGATCATTACAATATATCGGTGTATAAGGTACATGAAACCAATAAAATCTATAAAATTAAGATAATTAACTTTTATGACAGGCTTCCAAGGAAATAATGCCGAACTAACTGTGTTGTAACTTTCATCTATAAACTTTATTTTTTCCTGACTAACAAAAAATTTCGTTTCTATTAAAAAAAAAAAAAGAATTATCAAGTGAAACGGAAAATGGACTACTTTCCTTGTACTCGCATTTTCCTTGACACACCTGTATTACAAAAACTGCTCCTTAGTTGGATTTTATTATACTTCGACGACAAATTAACAACCTTGAAATATTAGTAATTATGTATCCAATTGAAATTTCCATAAATTCATATCAACTATCAAACAGTAACCAGCAAACGTTTTTCTGCTTTGGGATTTCCTATACTCTATTTTAAAGATGCAGTATTAATCTACTCCTTAGAAAAGTATAAGCAGTTTTGCTAAATATATCTAGTAATTGCAATCGGTTTAAATTTTGGCAAAAGTTCCTCCTCTTTTTAGTGGATAAAGCAAAAGTGGAAAATACATTCCTTTTCTAGGTGGAGCATTGAGCAATAAAATCGATGGGGAAAAATGAATGTGGTCAAACCTGAGTTAAATAAAAGCTAATGATATCGTTTATGAATACCTGACTTATAAGTGCTTTCGATATGGTCTATTGAAGAGATTTACAACCTATTCAATTGCCAGTAAAGGGAAATAAATCAGATTTTTTTTTTTAATCAAGAATATGTGTAAGGAAAACTGGTAATTTCTAGGCATTCAAAGCTTTGAAGAAACGAGACTTAGTCCTATTGAGAATAACAATAAGAAATATTTGGCGTTTTAGGGAGTTAATATCTTTTAAAATATGTTTTATCTAGTCATTGTATTTAATTATTTTTGTGGAGCTATTGTTCGGTGCAATCTGTTTACCATTTTTTTTTTCTAAACTGAAGTGAAATAAACAAATATTTTTTTTTTTTTAATGTGAAAAATATAAATCATAATTAAAAGGCAAGAAAAACTAATTTCATCTAAACTGCTGTAAACATTCCGATAAAAAACAATTTCATTAATTAGTTTGATTTGTGTGCATTCCAAACGTTTTAGAAATATATGTGATTCTATCAACAAAAATTATTGTAACTTTCGTAATTACTATTTTAATAAACTGATAAATAGTATTTTACAAACTACTTGACAACTAGAAGTGATATAGGAAGTAAATTGTAAAAAAAGTATAATCTAGTATTATATTATAGTCAATGAAACTGAACTAAGTACAAGGTACAAGACTTGAGGCCGTTTTTACTCAAGAGAGTTAAGGCATCTCCTAAGCAACGTTGAGTTTGCAGCGGTGCAGATTCCTATCCGGCCTTGAGAGGCTTACTTTTATTTCGTAGCGGCTACCAGAATGAAAACCAGACCTTCCACCTCTTGTTAGGTAGGTTGCCTGTAGGATTACTTCCTCGTATGTCAAATAGCAGGGGATGGCTTAATTCTACTTTTCTTAAAGAAAAAACTAAGTCCCAGTGATTGGCTCGTACTCTTTCTCTACTCGTCTGCCAGGCCCATAGAAGGCACATAAGACACACCTATTTGGCTTTACTTTTTCTGCCAACTTATCCTAAACATTATGTGATCACCGATTTCTGACTTATCCTCTGATAAATCAGTTTAGAATATATATAGAATATTTCATTCAAATGCAACAGACAGAAATTCAAAATTATCAAGAAGTATAAAATTTTAATTAAAAACGTAATTTGGGAGCATCTCAAGTGGAAAAGTTAAATTTTTATTGAAAATGGTGATCCATAACACCTATTTGACAGGGAAGATTTAAATTCTGAAATCAGCTGAATAAATTTTAACTTTTTTTATTTTTATTAAAAAAAAAAATCTGTTTAGAAGGGTATATATTTATTATCTACTACATTCTTCATTTTAGAAAGGGCAAATACAACAAAACCATATTTGGAGTAATCCTGTCCCAACTGTCCCAAAACAATTTGAATGTACCAGATTTCCAAAATATTTTACATTCATCTTTTAAATATTTTAACATAAATTTGTTAAACCTACCTTGATATTGCGACAAAAAGAACATCTATCACATTTCTGTATATATGAAAGATTTTATGAAGAAGTCGTTATTATATGAAAAGTTTTTAGTGATCACAGAATAATATTTTATTCCACATATAATATTGTACTATAAACTAATAAAAATGGGTTATTGTGTATGTAAATTGTATATGACTCTGCCAATGTGCAGGAGCAAAGACGGAATAATAATAAAACTAAAACATTGCTCATAAGAGACACTAAATTGAAAAACAATCTGAACTACAGATATACAATTTGAGCAACGAGCAGTATAATTCAATGAACAGTTGTATAATTTATAAAATGGGGGCGGGTTCGAAGTATTTATAATTTTGGTATAACTTATGTATTATTTAACTGTATACTATAATATGTATAACTTAACCCTAGTATTGTTGAAGTATAGTGTTGGCTATTGACCCATGAACTTAGATTTATTTACAAACATGTTCTAGAACTTTGGCTATACGGTTATACGACATATACTTATTTATATTACCGCTCAACCCGACATGGAAAATACCACGTGTTTCCACGTGTGTGTAATGAATTCTAATAAATTCTGAATAATTTACTTTTATTACCTACCTCAGAAAAAAAAACGCTGTTATTTAATCCCAGTTTTTCTGCCAAACCTCATAATTATTAAATAAGACCACTTGAATATGACACAAATAAATATTTATGGATATATTTATTAATATCTTTGGATTAAGATTAAACTTCTTATTCATTCTCAGCTACAGTAAAACAACCTTCGACAGGAGAATTGATTAAATTATCACACGTTAATTCCACGCTCTTAACCTCAATACATGGTTGAACTAACAGTACAAAAAAAAATATATAAATATACATATATATACACACATAGCTATGGAATGTAGTGATTTTATAAGATAAATATTTTTGTAGAAAAGTAATTATTTTCGGATCGATCTTCCTTTTGTTGATTCCTCTTTGCCTTTCTCGTTTACTTTCTCGTTGCCTGGTTGGCAGGTTCGGTTATAGAATGCTCAATAAACCTGAATTAATAAATAACATCTAGGAAAAACGGAAATGTATCACAAATTAGAAAATAGTCAAAATAGATAAACTGTTTTACTCGCGGTAGGAAAATAATAACCTCACTTACATTACTTTGCCGATCTAGCTAGTGAGGCTTTTGACATTAATGTGTTGTAAATCCGCCTTATACAATCTAGTTGATATCGAGAGATCGCTGGTTAACCTGCAGTGTAAAGAGAAAAAAAAATCTACTATTCATTAAAAAATATCAAAATACATACAACAATTTTAATTGTATATGTGTATATTTTTGAAGTTCTTGAGGATTAGGATATATATTTGTCACAATCAATTGTGTCATCACAATTTTTCTATACAATTGACAATTATCTATTATAGTGTTTTCTACATTGCTGTGATAAAACTAGTGGTTTATCTAGATTAGTGCCAGAACTGGATAGGGGTGAAATGGAGAAAGGTAAATGTGCGTTTGCTTTGGTTTTTCCTAAACGTAAACGTTCTTTCTAGCAGTTAGTCGGTCTGTATTACTATTTATTAGATATTATTTAATTTATTATTATTAATATTATTTACTATTACTATTTTATATTTCGTCTATTTATGATTAGTCTTGTAAGTTATGTCTTATGTGTTTATGCGATTGGAGTAACATTTGATTTTTTTTTTTTTATACGTAGGATTTTTGGTATATCAAATTCAAATCTATGCCCCGAATGTCTGAAATGAGTGTTGTGAGTAGTTTGGTCAGGTTTGTTCGGGTTTTATGTTATAGAACTACAACTATATTTGTGTTGAAATAGCTTACTTTTAATATTCATTTTTTCTTCTTACCTCCATCATTAAATAGATAAATAACGTGACTTTTGAGATACTGTTCTGAAGTTCCAAAATAAGATTTCTCACAGTTTTCTTCACAGGGACTTTTTTACACTCTTTAGATTCTAGCACTATTTTATCTTTGTCTTTCGCATTGGTGCAAAGTTTGGAAAAGTGGCTGTGTTTTTGTACATAATTGCGTAATCGTTTTTGTTTTAGTAATTATTTAGGGTTTTTGATATCTTCTTTGAACGTGTTGGCATTTAAGAAAATGTATAGTATTTTTTACTGTTGGTTCCTTAGGGTTTAGTTAGTGTCAGTGTCAGTGTTTGTTTTAATAATTGGCAAACTAGTTTATGAGGGCTTCTATTTGCAAACCGGAGATTTACTACTTTATTTTCTGATGGTTTTGGTGTTTAGGGAAGTTAATTTTCGCGCTCGGTTAATTAAACTTTTAAGGTTATTGATTTTGTATCTTTTTGGACATTAGTCCACGACCAGTCAGTACATCCTAGATATCTTCCAGAGAGGATGTGTTTGTGTTTTTACCTCAAAATGGTATTCAGTGTCCTATTTCGAATTCTATGGTCAAATTTAATCTAATAAAACCATTTCTTTTTCGTTATTCTTGGATGGTATCATTATATCGTCAACAAATTTATATACAAGTGGTATATTAAATGAGATTTTGGGTATTACTGTATCTAATAAATCTTTTAAATAAATATCTGCTTAAATCAGAGTAATAGAAGATCCTAGGTTGTTTTTAAAAATTCTTTTGCGGTTATGTACATTTTATGAGTTTTTGATTGAGTCTCATGGTTACTTTTTAACACTTGTTATTATATTTACACAATAACATTGTTATACACATTTCATCCCGTTCATTCTGTTTGTGTACTATTTTGTATAATATATTTTATATTACTATTAAGAGATATATGTGCCAGAGGTCTATGGTTTAGAACGCAAAGCTATCGTGAGGGGCTTTTTTTCCTTTCAGGTTTAGTTTAAAATTCAAAACTAATGTGTGCCCCAGAACATTATAAAATTCGAAGAACGCCCACTACAAAAAAAAATAAAAGTCAAAAACTCCTTAAAATGTAGGCCACTACAGAAGAAGGAAACAGTGCAGAACCAGAATATATATTCATGGTAAAAATCTTAAATGAAATCCAGAAATAGGGGTTATGACGAAAAAAAAAAGAAAAAAATTAAGAGAAGTTGTATCTAAGTATTTCTTATTTTCAATCGAGGGTACGAAAAAAAAATATTAAGAGAAACTACAGGAAAATTTATACAAAGCTTAGGGCCGAGAGGCAAGAACTATTTTACATTGCTGGGAAATTCTACAGTGATAAGGTTCGAAAACCACTTTTTATTTCCTATATTTCTTGTATTTTCTGTTTGTATATATGTTTGATCTTATTGAAATTTGTTTTCAATTAAGTTAGCTTGGTTTTCGAAAATTACTTTTTAAATATTTTATGAAACAATTAAAATCATAAATATATTCATTTTCAATATTTATAGGCATAAATAAATAAAAGTCTTAAGACAGATATGAAACACTAAGGTACATATATCATAATAAGTTATAAGCAGATTTTTTTCTCAATAAGTAATTGTAAACCCATGTTTCACATACCTACTATTTCAATTAATTTACGATCTTCAAAAGCCTCCTTCCTACAAGAAGGATGACGCCCGCATGGGTCGGCCTTTAGGCACCTATGGGTGGACTCGGTGGGAGTTGAAGAAATGCACCACGCCTTCCACTTCCTGCCGGGCTTTCGAATTAATTCTGCGGTTGGAGGGGTAACCCCGAGTTGCGTACTACATCGCCTGCGATAGTTGCGGAGGTGAGTGTGGGAAGCGGTTCACGATCGTAGTAATCGTCGTTACAGTTCAAAGGGAATTTTCACACTTTGCTATCTGGGCCAATATTATTCTGAGTAATAGTGTATTTGAATGAAGGAAAAGTCCCACACCCTCGAACTCCTACACATTATTTCATTCATGAAAGAAAAAAAAACTGCCCTTGATATTTTTAACTTTGTTTTGTTTTTCTTTGGATTCAAATTTATTACTACCAGTAGGATTAATTGTTTTATTGCTAAGGAAATGGTTACTATGGATATGATAATATTAGTATGCACTGTAGTTACAATATTGAAAATATGGAGAATATATTCAGTGGTAATCCAAACTTACATAGTGTATTCCATACATTCCAGTGACTTACAAAAAAAGTTTTTTTTTTAGCAAACTCAGAAAGCAATAAAATATTAGCATTCAAATAAAAGTGCACTTGTTTAAAAGACATTTTTAACTTCCAGATCTACAGGCAAGTTATTGTTATCAACAAGAAAATCGAAAGTGGAAAATTCTACAACTTCAATATCAGATTATATAATTCCTATGGAAGTGTTCATAATAAATTTTGTTGGAATTAAAAATACATAATATCATTTGTATAAATCATTTGATTCAGTAAAACTAATTTAATTCATAGTACAAATATATATGATACAAACTTTGTAGGTGAGCTCATTTTTTCCATTGAACACGTTTTAAATAAATCCATACAAAAAGTATTTTAGATTAGAGGAAGATAGTCCGGGAAGCGGTCAATAAAGGTAACAAAATTGTAAAAGAGAACTATTTATTGTTAACCAAGGTTTCGCCGAACTTAGCAGGGCTTCGTTAGGGCTGTAAAAATGAACTTCTGCTACCAACTGACTGAAAAGTATTCTACTTCATTTCATAAATGAAGAATCATTTAGTTTTTGACGTATATTATATGAGTCAAAGTCAAAAATAGATTAAGTTTTGAGTTTTGAGTAAGCTCTATTAATGTACAGAAATAATATTCTTTTTCATAAAAAGCAAAATTATCGGAATGAAAGTCCTATATACCTGATCTCCTTGCCCTACGATCATCCATCCATTCAGTTAACACGAGAACCTGACCAATCGATTTATATATGCCCTGCCATAGAACCGCCTATTTTAACAAATCTTTGGTCATACGTGGAACCTCCTTCTAAAATTCTCTTCCTATCTCCATTCGTCAATCCTCATCCACCCTTTCCTTTGAACTACACTTATTCCTTCAACAACATAACCACACGTCAACATAACCACAACTCAACCAAACCTCCGCATCATTGTGAGAAATGTATATAGCCATTATTGATTAATATTAGAAATTAGAATTTAACCTAATGTTTTTATGTTATTTCAACATGTTTACTAAAACTTTTAAATGTCTGCCAGACAATTAACCCTAATTTGTGAACAATGTATTTAATTTCAGGGGACATTTGTCTCAGAATAAAAGACTTTTTCATTAAATTTTATTTCACCTTTAAATTCCGAGCTTCTTATAAATGATTGGTCCAGTTCGTTCCTTCCTTCCTCCTGCTTCCACGCCTGCAGAAATAATCATTAACTCATACGCGAATAATGAAAAGCTAATCAATAAAATAAAAATTAATACCGGACTTCTCCGGAGGTCGGAGTAATTTTTTTAGTGGTCACTTGGAAAAGATTCTCATTTGCTTTCTAAATTATCTATGGATTACTTAATATAGGCTATGTTTGTTTAAGTCGTCATAAAACATTTAGTAAGGAGTGGGTGTTTGTTGATTTTCTAATGGTTTGTTGAGATAATCAAATAAAATACCTTGTGATTTGTTCTGCCTTCATTTATAAATGATGTAATGCCAGTGAGACTTGAGTAGAATCATAATGTTTTGTAAGCATTGCTGTTCCATGAGCATTTGCCGTGATCACGGTTTGAAAAGTTGGTATATATATATA
>NW_027115239.1:73752-116775 GCF_000696795.3 Halyomorpha halys | reverse complement strand
ATATACTGTCAACTATTAACACATTATCATAATTAAAAATAACTTTTACTTATTTGTTTTCTCCATTGTCTATATCTTTGACCATCTTCTACTCATATTACATCAACTAACCCATCATCATAAAATACATATTTTCTATTTTAGAAAAAAAATACAAAGTAAAGAAAACAGTTTGTACATCAAGGATTAATATACAAATACAAAATAGTGTACTGTAATGTTTTGGAATGAATAATTAAAATAATTTTGTAACATAATATTGTAACTGTTTTAGTAGTTAACAGGGTTATAAAAACTGTCTGGTTTTATCATGTTTCTCTTTACTGATCAATGATGTTATGCCAATAATTTTATAAAAACCTTTTTATAATTTTGGTTTAAGCCAGAGAGTGTCCTAATGATATTAACTGCCATAGGTACCCCAGCGCCTCCTGAGCCACAAACAGCATTCTCGTGTTAAAAGGGGTGCCGGCTCTAATCCGGTCTGTGCGGGTTGACTTCTATATGTGATGGACCCTCGGAATAAATCTGGACTTTTCCATACTGGATGTAGTAAGATAACCTGCCTTTTCGGACCCAGAAGAAAAGGCAGAAAGTCGGAGAACATAAGAACGTTAAACTCCGAATTTAAAAAAAAATAAAGAATGTTTACACATTGTAGACTTTTCGAAATAGACATGGTTCTTCAACCTTAACTTTTGTTTTTCATAGCAGTTAGAGGATCTGTGAAGGGAGGACGGTAAACTAGTATAGGTCAGAATTAGAAAATGTTCTACAGCGTTTAAGGAACATTTAATTTATTTTGTGCATTTTCTTATTTTAATCGCTCTACTTAGATACTGGAAACTGGTAAATTTGGTATTATTAGAAGTATTTAATCATCAAGGAACATAAAGTAAACTATAATCAACATTTTTGTGGCGCTAACGATTTGAAATGGCTCTGTAGAACCAACAGATTAATGTATCTCAGTCCTTTGGGTCCCTAATTTAATTCTATAAACATTTTTAAATTGATCTATAAATAATATCTAAATTAGGGACTTTTAATACATTGAAATGCTCTTGTTCGAGTATGTACTCGTATAAGTGATAGGCGTATGCCTATCCTTGGTTTGAGTTCTTCAAAGCAAGGTCTCCTAATCTTTCACTTTACAACCTGTACTCAATGTCTATAGCTCTAATCAATCTTGTAACTAAAAATAAATAAAAAAATAGATAATACTTATAAATCGGTTAGATCTGACGCCTAGACAATAGTTAATTCTTATCTTTTATGGCCTAAGGAAGTCTAAGGCAAATAGATCCATCAGTTTTTAATAGCTCCTGGCTTAGAGTAACGTTTAATTCTCCCTTTTGACGCAATAATCGTATCGGATATTTTGATTGATTAGTACAGGTGTATAGCCATGAAAGATAATTTATATAGTATTATTAAGAATTGTTTGTTTATATTTCGTAAGACAGAATATTTTCGTTTGTTTTTTATGCGTGGTTTAACGTCTTTAAACAACTAGGGCAGGAAGAATAGGCTATCCTAAGGTTATCAATCTGCTACAGCCTAAGTGGAAAGGACAAGAATTATTCAGTGGATTAATTTGAAAAAAAAATTAATTTGCCCAGGCCGGATTCGAACCGAATACTTTTGAATTTCTTATGCTGAGTCATATGCCATTTTCTTCTTTAAATAATTAAAATGAATAATAATAATATATAATAAATAATAATAATAAATTCTGTACCAACGAGAACAACTATTTATTATTTTTATATATTGGAATTTATTGTTTTACTACAACTATTCATCATAGTTGGATAATTTATTTATTGAGACGTCATTATCATGACAAGGTTAAGTATCCTTCGTGGGGGACACTCAAATTATTATAACGGATTTTTACGGGAAACTAACATCACCACCCTTCAAGAATGCCTTAAAAATTGGAGGACTAATATAAATTCCAACAAATCTCATAAAATTACGTTACAGTATACTTTCACAATATTCAACTAATTCCTGTCTAACAGATTCAATATCTTGGACTACATCTGGGCAAACGATTAATTTGGAATCCTCATACAAGACTGAAAAGACAGGAATATGTTCGTCGATTATTACAGCATTCACTAGACAAACGGTCTACTCCTCCTACTAATTACAAAAGACTCATTTTTATGACTATAATAAGTCCTATTTGGACTTACGGAGTTGAGCATGGTCTTGAGGTCAACATCAATTACTGAGATAATTAGAAATAAAATTGTTAGATTAATTAGCTAATATGGTACTCAATTCGTTATCTAATATATAAAAATTAATATTTGTTTGTTCATACTTTATGCGCTGCCATACAGTTCTTCCGATTGCGATAGGGCTTACTTTCAGGATTCACTTTTAGTTAGGGCTAAGCATTCAGGATTTTCCTGAAGAATAAGACGTGATAATACATACAATATTATATGACTGTATAATATAATAAATTTTTTTATAATTTCACTTGTACTTTCCCCGGGTTTTACCAAGATCAAGACTTCAGTCATTTACGATGTATAAACGTGATATTTTTAAATTCAAATCAGCTATTTGTGTTGGCCACTAAATATTTCATGTTCAATGAAATCATTAAAAATAAATACTAACTTTATAAATATGCGTGAAAACTAATAAGGCATTAATATTTATAATAAAAAACCTTGAAGAAGCATTATAATAATTATAATACGATAAATAAACTATTTATCTATATTCGCTATCATTCCAAAAACTCACTAGAATTAAATAGAGATGGTTTTAAAAAGGAAGTCGCTATGATGCCTCCACTGGTTTTTAATACCAGAGACGCGGTTGAAAGAGAAGCGCCAAGATCTTCAGTCGCACTCTTTTCTCCACAAGTGGAGGGAAACCTAGCTTAGAGCTCCCCAGACTGAATGTAAATATTGTAAACAGGAATAATTGTTTTTAAGAAGTTATTTTACTAAGTTTAATTTTTAAAAAATTTATTTATTATTTTTCTTAATATGTTATCATTTAATTTATATATTTGTAAATGGGATCTATAATCGATACTACCATTGTCTGTAAATATAAAAAAATGTAATATTACACAATAAAAATTAAAAAAAAAAAAAATCGATCCCAAATTAAGTTAACACCGAAGATAGAAAACGGAAGACGATTTCAGAAAAATCACACCGACCAATCATCGGGAAAAATGGCATGTTCTGACAGTGTGATACTCCATTTTCCCCATGTGGCCTTCAAATTTAAAAACAAAGTATTTGTATATTTGTTTTCCGAATACCGCGCATTTTTTCACATTGAAACAAGGTGCTAAGCGATATATAACCCATAATACATTCTGTTTCCTCAACAGATATACAATTTATAGCCAATACATAACTTCGCTTGGCTATACAACGATTAGCTTTTATTTACATAAGAATCGCTACTTTAAGTTTATCTATTAAAGACAATATAATTGCCGTTCAATATACTATTGAAATACCATCAGTCAATACACAAAAACAAACAAGTGATAAAAATTCATGTATGCGCGCGGATAGGAACAAAACAGTGCCCACGATTGGAAATAAATAATACACCCGAGCTGAACTATGGCCTTTATTGAACGTACTAACAAGTCTCGCATTGCTTCCTACGTTTTTAGTCATCTCATGGGCAGTGATAAATCAATCTGTTAATGTCGTATCAAAGATGGTTTAGTTCAAAGAGCCAGGAATTAATATTCTGTTTTCAATGAATAATGATGAGCTAAGCACGATTACTCAGTAATTGAGACGGAATCCTAATATTTCTACATGAAAACATTAAGAACATTTTTCCGAAATCTGTTTTATTAAATATATATATATTGGTGGGGGGAGGGCAAGTATTGATTTTTTGTACATATCCTGAATTTTTATTAACTACATCTAAAAGATCAGTAGTCAATATTTGTTTTCACCAAATTGTGGGGTAGGAAAAAAAAAAAAAGAAAAAGAAAAAGTAAAAAATATTTTTTAAAACAGATTACATTAAAGTTAGAAACATTTTAAAGATTTATATATTTTTTTAGGTCGATATTCTTAGTTTTCTTTAAAAAAAAAAAACTCAGTATGGGTAGGTTTAATTTTGTTGGTTTAGTGAGAAAAAAGTTTATCGAATTCAGATAATTCCTTTCTGTAAAAATGTTACTTATTTATGAAAAAAAGTAAACATTCGGAAGAAAACAATAAAATGTTTCAATAAGGGGAAAAATTGTCCTAGACCTTTATTTTATTTTTATTTCCTTTTGTGTTTACACAAAGAAGGTTAAAATAATATTTCACATAATAATTGTAAGTCTAATGCATTATGTTAATATGTTATTAATGTGTTAAAAGGCACACTTACTGAGAACACTCTTAAATTTTTAGAAAAATTTTAAGTAGTGCAGAAGTAGTTATATTATTTTTTTTATATTAGGAAATACCCATTTATAGTACATATATTTCAAAATCATTCTAACCAGAAAATGTTCTAATTTTAAATTCACTTTCCTACAATTTTAGAAATAAAAATGTATGTAATTTTGCCCTCCACCTTCCCCGAATTGAGCCTGTTTTATTTAATTATTTCTTTACAATCTAAAACTTTTTCTTGGGACTGGTTAATTTTGTTTAAATAAATAATTCCATTTTTATCCATTTTAGTCTCAACAAAGAATAATAAAATGTGTTGAGACAAAAATTGAATTATTTATTTAAACTTAATTATTTCTATCAAAATATATTAGGTAAATAAAAATATTTTATTTTCTATATCTTTGACCGTACTAGTATTTTGTATTATAGCTGTTAGCAATTAAAATAAATTTATATTTCATCGAGGCCATTCTACCGTAAAGAGCATAACGAAATAAATCTTTTATAATTTTTTTTTTAATTTGATATTTAATAATTTAATTAAATAACTCGAACTTAGAAAAACGTAGCTTTTAATGTCGTGATATCAGTCTCTCATCTTGTCCGGATCCAACGTTTCGGACTTGGTTTCTTTTCATTAATTTTTTTTTGTAAGAAAAACTGTTGAAAATTATCAACGAAATTTTAATTTGCTTTTTTCCTTCTTTTTTTCCGTAAAAGTGGAACTGTTTACGAATAGATGACCTAGTAGTATCCTGCACCGGAAATGTGAAATGACAACAACCAATTCCAGACACTAGTTATTGTGTTAGCCCATTTTTTTCCTGTAACGTCAGAATAATAACCGTCGATCCTGATTATGTCAAATAAAATTTAATTATCACCAATTAGCATTTATTACCTGTTCATATTATTTATTATTCATGAATGCGAGTTTGTTATGCGCTTATATTAAAACTGTTTAATCCATATTAATTAATCAATGAAAAATAAATCCACTTGGTTCGAACGTCCTCGTTGCACTCTCGCCATCATAGATGACGCAATTTAGGCACTAAGTAATGTGTAATTATTGAGGACCATTGATACATGTATGAGATGTCAGTAATATGAAACGTAATAAAACTAAAATTCTGATCACTTACAAACGTGATACTTAGATATAAGAACATTACAATCATATAATAATAATAATAATAAATATGACCGTTTCCTTAAAAAAAAGTTTGAGTATTTTCATATATGGAGTAGAAAGTAAGGGAAAATATTATACATATATACCCCTTTTCTGGCTCTCAGAAGCGGTGAATTTGGCGAATGAGGTATCAAAAGTAAGAAAATTTCATGGAAAAGTTACGAATCGCAATTATGATTCAAAAATTTTAACTGAAAATTTCTTAAAAGTTATTCAAATGAGTGAGATGTTTCGAAACTCAGACGTTGATGGATAAGTAAATCCATGGATCGGGACGATTCAAATCAGGTTTTAAACATTTCGACATAAATCAATATCAATGTACGTAATAGGTAATCAGAGCACGAATTAGGTAATGATAAAATCTCATTCTAGGCTTGGTTGCTATGGGATACTTACGCCACGATTGGTTCAGCTAATTTTTATTATTATTGGTGCGACAGACCGTGGAGGTCTAAGGTCTCGCGTGATGAACTACGGAAACAATCGCATTTTCAGAGGGTGGGTTCATCTCACTCCCGCCTATTTTTGTGAGTGCCACCCATTGGCTAACGGGCCTCACAAATGCCCGGAAGATCAGGTGAGTGAGTATTGTATAATTATATGCTTGAAAAAATCCCGGATAGGCCGGGGACTCGAACTCGCAACCTTTGGGTTGGTAGACAGGCGCGTTACCATGCTGCTACCGCCACCCCCTCGATTTTTATTATTGATGGCTCAAATTATTTAACTAGATAACTGCTTTGAAACAAGTCGAGCTTAATATGCTTATAATGAATGGGTTTGGTCTGTCCATTTGTGCTTATATAAAAATATTTCGAGCTGAACACTTAAACGATTCATAGGCTTGATTGCTTAAATTACGTAGTGATATTTAAAGAATGATTAGGACAATATGAGCTATGAATGTCTGTTTCTGATTATGTAAAGTTTTTGAGCGAACGGCTCTAAGATTTACAGTTTTCATGGCTCAATAAAAATTTGTAGCCCACCTAAAACACGTTGATGTACGGCCTAGCTATGAGGTCTCAGTGGCTATAATTCAGGGTGAATAAGTAATCTTAACTGAAATGATATTTTCCAGTGGGGTAACGTAATTATTACGTAAACTGTTTACTTAGTCGGTATAGAGTATGCAGCTTTATTAAACGTATGAGTTGAATAGAGATTTACTATTGAGAGAAATATAAAGGTATACTATTGGGCAGTCCGTAGCTCAGGTGGTTAAGCGCAGGGCTTACAATCTGAGATCTACTGGGAGCGCTGGTTCGGATCCAGTCTGGGGTGTTAACTTATTTCATTAAATGGCGGTCACAGAAAATGAAAAACTTGACCCCCCCACCATAATAGTTAGAATAGGTTGGCCATCTCTAGATAACCACTCCTCCTTTATGTCAGAAATTACCTGTAAGGGGGTCATAAAAAAAAGAGATTTACTATTATTTATTTATTTAGAGATTTAGATGTAGAGATAATTCATTGTCTATCCGAATGAGCAGGATATCGCTTATATTTAATATGTATTAAAGAGAAGGACACAATCTAATGCCGCAGTTCTTGTAGGCGAATGTGAATAAAACTTCCAAAACAATTAAAATATTCCATTGTTTCTCTATAAAAGTATTTATTGGGCTCGATTGTTTAATACATTAATTTCAATATGTTTACCTATCATATATATACATAGAATATGAATTAATAAAATACTAAATAATAAAAGCAGAATTTTTCGAAACTGCTCTACTTAACCATTTTCATTATGTGGCTTGTCATATTATTGCCACAACCCCTTTAATTAATCATAACTTGATTTATAATAGTTTAATATAAATTTTAAACTTAAGTGTTTAGTACATATTTATAAAATACAGAAAAAGTGGTAAAGAAAGTTTAAATGTTTTTTTATAAAAATAGTCGGCATAGTTAAGCGTTCTATACACTCTAGAACAATTTGAAATTCTACCCTATAATACTTTCATTACTATCCCTAAATATTTCCTGAAATCTGCTCTAAAAAACAATCTGAATAAAACCATCTCAATTTCAACATGTCTTAAAGCTGTTAAAATGCTATCTATATCTGAATTAAATCAAGTTTTCCACCGTACCCAGATATTTAGTGATGAAAATTTGTTTATTCGTCAAGATTATACGTACTTAATTATCAAAGAGCATATTGCAAACTATAATCAACACGGTATTGCATTAAGATAAGTCGACTATCAAGCCGATCATTGCAACATTTAATGGAACATTGACAACAAAAAATTATTTACGGTGCATATCAGAAAGTAGGTCCCGCAAAGGTTAAAAGTGGTTCTGATTCTATCGGCCAAAGGCATTTGTCAATCTTATGAATTTTAAAAGGTATATTTTATACCATATTACTTATACTGTATTTTATATGTATTTAAGTATGGTCAAGTCCCAATAAGCTGTTCTATAACAATCAAAGAATTATTATTAGTAAGGATCATTTAAATTATGTTGCAGTATGATTTTAATTTTTTATCGCGCCTCCAATTTTTTTTTTATTCATTAAATGTTTATTTTAGTGAGTATTTTCTATAATAAAGAATATGCTTAGACATATCTTTAATATTAATGTAATAGTGTAAATGAATAGATCATGAACTTGAGTAATTATAATTTTTTTTTTATTCATTAAATATTTATTTTAGTAAATATTTTTAATAATAAACAATAACTATCGACTCATGTCCAGAATATCAAAAATAAAAATAATGTCGCAATCCCAAAATTGAGAATAATACTCTACAATATTTACATGGCTAGTTAGGATTCAACAAATGATGTAACAGTGTAAATGAATAGATCATGAACTTGAGTAATTTTAATTTCATTTATTCTTACATTTAATAACATTTTTATTTTATTCATTATGCGTTTATTTCTGTTAATATTTTCAATAATAAAGAAGCTTCAACTTATCTTTAGCATTATGAAAAATAAAAACAATGTCAGGATCCCATAATTAAGAATAATATTGTATAATGTTTATATTGCTCATAACTATTCTCCAAGTTATGGAACATTGTAAATGAATAGATAATGGACTTGAGTAATGTTAAAAAAAATTGTTATTGCTTCTCAACATTTTTATGAACTTCAACTTATTTCGGCCATTATAAAAAATAAAAATAATGTCGCATTCCTAAAATTAAGAATAATTTTGAAAACTCTTGATTTTCAAATAAAATTAAAATGCTTTAATTTCTGAAGCATGGATGCTGTCATAACTAATTACTAATTCTAATGATATAAGTTTCAAAGCCGGTTTGACAGAAAAATGTCCAGACTCACTTCCCTTCTCCGTGTTTTTCAATCACTAAGTCATCTAAGAGCCAATATACCATTAGTCGAAGAGGGGGACTTCGCCCATTAAGAAAACCATCAGCGGCCAAGATCACTAGGGACTGTCGCCGAAGAAGTGGAAGTCCTGATTGGTAGGTTAAACAGTTGGGTAGAAAACAAATATAAGCACGAAAGCGCGATTAGTGACAATCTGTCAGGAATGGAGGCAATTTGGTCTCGTTTTCTAACTGAATATCTGATGCACTGCCGGAAACGACACGATGGCCGAGGTGCCGCCAAAATTAGAATGGGCGTCGCTATTACCAGAAGATTGTTGTGAGGAAAAAGGAGATGATTAATTTAAATTAACTGAAAAAGAGGCAGGAGTACGGCTAGTTATACTTAATAGCTAAGATGAAAATTTTCACAAAATGTATAAGTTCACATTTTTTAAAACATTTTACTTTTGGAGATATGAAGAATTCCGAAACTAATAGTGCAACTTAATTTATTATCTCATTAAATTGTATTCAAAATGCCGAAATTATAGCATCTTAACATATATCTATCTATACATAAAAAAGAGAATGGTCGAATCTTTATCTATAATAAACTTTTGAATTACTAGACCGATTTATGTGATGTTATCTTTTATTTTTTTAAAACGGTCCCTTTCGCCATGGGAAAGTTTAAAGATACTCAAATCCCGATTTTTCCGGTAGAAAAAAAGTTATTAACAAAATTAAATTTTTCTTTGTTTGTAGCTCAGAAAGGATATTTTTTTTCACTTATTGTGTACCAACCGATCCGTCTTTTTCCGAAGAATAGAAAACAAATATGACTGATTGTATTAAGCTATATTATAATCGCAAAAAATTATAAAACCATGATGTGGCTTAGGGTCACAAAATGAAGAGCGAAAACCTTGTACTTTAAGATTCATAGATAATGAAATTTCTTTATGATTAGTATATTTATTGACATTATCAGCTTTTACTAAAAGTGCTCAAATTCCTTTTTCTTCATGATTCCCTGCTGCTATAGCAGCTCCTACTCCTGAATCTGCATTGGTTCATTCTTTAACTTTAGTAACTGCAGGTGTTTATTTACTTATCCGTTTTAGTGAATTATTAAATTAGTAAGGTAGTAATTTCAATGATGTAATTATTTGAATTTTATTAGAAAGCTAATTTTAATTATTTTTTTTCTGCCAAGAATCCCATTGGAGTACTATACTGCCTAACGATGGAGGGGGGTCAAAGTTTTTTACTTTGTGAGACCATCACTCAATGAAAATAGTCAACGCCGGCCTGGGGCATAAGGCACCGCCAATTGACATCAAATTGGTAAGACTGTGTCTAAACAACTGAGCGGCCCTAGAAAGTTAACAATTATTTTTATAAAGTTTGTTTGCAATACGTAAGCCCCTCAAGTTTCATACTGCTCGAGTAAATTAATTGTATTTTTTTTTTAATAATGAGAAAATTTGAAAGTACAATATTTTCGCTGGTTGTTTCATTTCACTGGCTGATCATATCGATTTATCTATCAATGACCTCTTCAAGATAATGTAAATGACTTTTCTTCGAAACCTCTTTAGGGATTATATAAACAATTTATTTAATTATTACCACAGTTTATTTCTAGTTTTCAGTCATTACATTTTTCACTTAAAGCGCCTTATCTGGGTCCCCTTAGGATTGCAACAAATTACCCGATAGTCATCGATTTCATGAAATATCTTCACCATTCCACTCGAGATCAGACGAAGGAGGGAGCATAAGAAATTCCAAACCTTTCCCACAATTAACGCGTATAAATACCTGTTTCATTTAACCGCTTGGTTCTGAATCTTTTCGACCTTACGTGATCTCAACGACTGATATTATAGAATATTATTTCATTTTAGTGTTGCATAAAAAGAAAGAGACAACTGTTGCCGAGGCGCGTTTTGAAAATAAGGACACAGTCTCAAGGTATTACCGTCTCCCAAGAAGTAATGAAGACATTTAGTGTTCCAACACGTGTTGCAAACCACTTATGGAGGTAATTAAATGTCCAATTTGCAATGAACTTTGGTAATAATTATCTACGCTAAACAAACCCAAATTATTTTTTAACAAACATCGCGCAGTTGCAATTATAGTTGTGAAAACCGAAATACCTTTAACATCTCATCTATTAATGTTAGTCATTACTAATATTTGTTGAAAAAAAAACCATCTTCAAAAAGAAATTTTAAATTTTATTGAAGGTTACAGAAATTAAAGAAATATATTTGAACTGATGGTAATATTCTATTTTCATCAAGATTTGATATATTTTTAAATAATTATTCATTTATTGAACAAATTATGATTTCCAGATGAATATAATTAAAACAGTAGTTTTTTTTTTGGAATGTTTCTCAGAATATCTAGTCAATTTGTAAATATTATGTGATAAATCAATGATACTGATAGTAATATATATTGCTAATTATAAATAGTAATAATAATACTTTTAAAAATTGTAAATAATAATCTTACAATTTAGAATTAATAGTATAATTTAGTTTACAAAAGAAGGAAACTCATAATTTATAATGTAAGAGTAAAATAAATGGACTAAAAGCTAAACTTATTGCTTATTAAGTTCCAACGTTCAGGGTTGTTTGCGTTAGTATGTTTCAAGAAGAGTGGGCCGTTTATAGCTGGGAGAGTTAAAGCGTCAACTTTGTTTCGTGGCTGCAGCGGCATTGCTTTGAATGCAGTCTGAGGGATTGACTTTTATTTCTTGGTAGTCCTTCGAAATTGAAAAATTGACCCCTTTCCATGGTTAAAATAGGATTCTATGCTCTAAATAACCCCTATCTCCCCGATATAATAAATAAATTTTAGTTCTTTTTTTTCGTCAAAATAAAATTTTGTTTTTAAACATTTTACGGTTAATCTTATCAAGATTAATATTGTTGACTTTATATCGTAAGGATTGCTCAGTAAAAAGGACATATTATTTACATATTTTTATTGTAATAATAATTAATTATTAATTCAATAATACATTAAATCTATCTCTATCTAGTAAAATAATGTCATCACACATATTGTAATTTGTGACCTGTAGTCGATTAGTGTGGACATGCTACTATGACACAGTGCAGAATGGAGAAAAGCATGCTGCAAAAAGCGCATAGTCTGGAAAGGAAAGCACGTGTTTCAAAAAGAGTTTGGACACCGTTATAACTAAAGCTATCAAGGTAGCTCCATTGACATAATTTAAGATATTGCTAAAGCCCTAGTTTAATTACAGTTTACTTTCTACTTTAATTACTACTCTTCCAATAGTTAAATTAAATATAGTAATTAGACTTATAAACTATGGAGTATTTGATGAATGATTGACTTGCTACTCACATAAAAACAAAATTCTCGGTATTAAATAAATGAATTATTAAAATTAACTGATTTAAATACTAATCAGACATCTTTGCATATTAAAATTAAGTTTAATTGCACATGCTTACTTCAATTTTATGGAACATAAATTATAATATTGGGTTCGGTATCATATTTGGTTCCTAAACCTGTCTTCCATAGCCAATAACTAGTGAGAACGTAGATCATTAACTAACCAACCCCGTATGAATCTTTATTGCTCTTGGTCAGCTCTCCTCAAGGCTAAGTAACCACACAGCGAGGCACGACCTGCATAAGGCACTTGGTAACTCATAACTACCATCAACTAATACTCATTACTATCTTGTGATCATCAAATTAATAATAATTATCAAATTGATAATTAAACAGATATTGTCGTTCAGTAATCGGTACTGAAATAAGTTGTCATATTTCTATTTAAAAAAAATTAAAATAAATACTCGGTCTAGTGCAATCTTTACAATTTAAAGTTACAAACTTTAATGTTTTGATATATTTTCTATCAAATTTTGAAAAATTTGTAAAATTGAAATTTAAAAATATTTAATGAAACGTTCACTTTTTCATTAAGAGATGTTGCTAAACTGTGTATTTATGGCTGTCGATAAATTTTTTTTTTAAATGTACTTAATTAAATATTTTTCATAATTTTAAAAATTTAATTTCATTAGTACTCACACACAAATACTTGTGCAGGCCATTTTTTACATATTTAAGCTCCAGAATATATGAAAGAAAATTTCAAGAAATTTTTTTTTTCTTGAGCTGAAAAATAGATTGACGTAAGGAGGTCAGTAAAGATATTTATTATGTTAAGGATATTTATTCGTGTCTGTTTACTGACCTCACTCACCATCTTCTCTTCATGAAAGTGTTTCAAATAGTCTTTGTATCTTTTATCAGCCTAGCGCAAAAACAGAATATTTTATGAAACTAAAATTCTCTACAACAGATAGATACATATCTGAGATGTTATAGTGACGTTTTGTCCTAAAATTGACATACCAGAAGGGCAACTTTATTTCATAGATTTTACACTAGTTTGCCAGTTACGGACGCTTGCGCAGTGGGTTATTCCGTTTCTTCAGTCCAATAAATGACTTTATGTCGCTATTATTTAAAAAAATATTTTTTTTTGTTATTATACTTAATTTCTATATAGCCTTTCCTGCCACTTACACAGAAGTGCTACTTTATACTATAGATTTTAAGCTTTTTTACAAGTTTCTTAAAATCAGCTCTTACGATTTTATTAAATTTGTCACCTCAAAGTAAATAAAAGTCTTTAATCAGGTATCTCATTCTCATTGAAATAGCCTGGAAAGGCTTAAATGCCGAATTTTCAAGATAGCTTCCCCTGAATTTAAAAGTGCATTTAATTTTGTGTATTTGAAATAATTCCATTCCTGGTCATGTCTAATATATGAGGGTAGGGGAGAAGGGGTTATCTAGAGGTAACCAACCAATTCTAACCATGCTGGGAGGGGATCAAGTTTTCATTTCGTGAAGATTAGATTTACGGCTCACAAATATTTTTTGATGGAAGAACCATTTATGGTTTTTTGTTTATACGTATTAGGGTGTAAAAAAAAAACACCCATCAACACGATTAGAGACAGTGGAGATTTATTTTACACTTTCTACCACTACACCGCCACAGTTCCTACGTTGCACAGATTGCTCCCCAACCACCTTAGCTATGGATTGCCCCATAATTACCCATTATCATTAATAATAAAAATATAGAAAAATATGAAGGAATTTAACTAGGTAATTAACTAGAGGATAAATATTTTTCGAGGTCGAAGAGACATTTCTGATAATAACCATACTATTATACAGTTGTAATATACCGTTGGAAAGCCAAAGATTTTAGAAAAAAAAATCCGACATAAAAGTAAAAAAAAGTACATAAACGAACTGAATTTTAAAAAAAATAAGTTTTCATGTTTTCGCGAATGTTATAACAATGGTCAGTTTTATATTCACTTCAAATCAACGTAGAGTGATAATCGGAAATTAAGTAATGACAGATTTTTAGTACGTTTTGATAAATTCACAATGTATTTTCTTGTCCTTTTTAACTATGATAATAACAGTGATTCACTACCAAGTTATAGGGACTTCATGCTCCCCTAAAAAAAAAAAAAAAAAAAATTAATTAGTTTAGACATCCACACGCGATATGAAGATGTTCTAATCATTTATATATTTGAATTACCTCGGGTTACATAATTAATTATTAAAGACGGGGAAGGAAGGGAATTGTAAACAGCCGCGCATCAAAGTGAAATCGGTGACGTTAATTTCGTTACAGGTATCAGACTGTCAGAAGTTATATCTAATTATTTTGTCAGGAGCTGTTGATAGGAAGAAGTCTTTAGCACGCACGTAGCGGGCATTATTACAGTCCTCCAGCTCTATACTTACCTGTAATAGCGAATAATTACATCGCTCTAAATACCTGGCTAACAACAATTATTTCATCCGACACCTACCTCAGCTCACTTGTAAAACAGTTCTAGAAATATTATTTACTCGCCAAAACAGTTCCATTCTTTAGGAATCACTGACGTTTGACTTTTCTTTCAACCATAACTTTGGTTTTGTATAAAAACAGGATTTTAAATCGTTAAATGGAAGTATAACGAAAAGCTTCTTGTAAGAGCAGTATTTTATAGTCTCTTACCCGTGTTCATTTCTAAGTTATAACAGTTGAAAATGCATGTTAAAAGCTTTAGTAATGTTACTAATCCCTAAAAAAATGCAAGAGAGAATGAGCAGAGAGACAGGGAGCGGGAGAGAGAAAGAAAGGGGGTTGCAGACAGCAAGAGCCTGATTAAAACTGTCCTCAGGACTTCCCTTTTGTATAAAACAAAATAAGTTTACACAGACTTTAACCAGCGGTTATCAGTGAAAGATGGTAATGAATTATCTAACTGTAATGTAGTTATGCAATAACAACTAAAGAACATTTATAAAAGCTTATTTAGATTCAAGAATAAACTATATATAAATAGAGAGAAAAGTGGGCACAAAAAATCGAGTATTTATTGTTATATATATATATATATATAAAATAAGCATGTGAATATAAGAAGAGAAAGATGCTAAATAAACTAGAGAAGTTATAAAAAGATGCGCCTAGTATATGAAGGAGAAATCAGATATTGAATAAAGTAATTAACTATTTAGGAACGTAATGAATACTGTTTTAAAGTAACATATAAAATATAAAACGAAATTCTTAATATATTTTTTTAATAATTTAAAATGCTCGTGATTGAACATTTTTTTAAAATAATAAATCTAAGAAAAACGTCCTGGAAATAAGGGATAAAAATCTGAATCAATTTCCCCAATCTACTCTATGTGTATTTTTTATCTGTAGAAGTGAGATGTGCAACCTCTAAACCAATTTTTTTTTTTTTGTGATATATAAATATAGGCGAATGTTAAATTTGATTGACTTAATCATTTGTTTTGAAATCTTCACACAAAACTTCAATCTCATAGTACAAGAGCTCATTAAATAAATTTATACATAAACTATTTATCTACAGTTGCTAACAGTTCACAAACTCACTCGAGTTACACAGAGATAGTAAAAGAAAAAAAGACAGTTATTTCACTCCAATGTTTTATTACATTAATGAAATTGAAGAGTCAGCCAAGTATAGTTAGGGGAAATGAAACATGGCGCCTATTTTCAAAATGAAGAATTAACTTTTTATTTAAAGCTCCATACTTTGAACTTATTTACAATACTATAAAACCTAATAGAACATCTTTTAAAGTAGAGTAAAATAGTTAATTACGTTCATCTTCATAGGAGTAATAGTTTTCATGATATTTGCCTAAATAAATTAACAAGGCTATTATAATCTAGGTGAAAGGAATTTATTGTGATTAGTTTTAATTCTCGATTTAAAATTTTGAGCGCATCAACCTATTTTAAAGGTTCCTGCAATGTTCATAATAAATAATATAATCGATCGTGAACAGCTGTAGGAGCAACCAATGAGAAAAACTAACATCACTATGGCGGAAGAAGTTCATTTCTTTTTAGTAGGCTTTATCGAGGTTATAAAAGAAGCTGGAGTTCGCATAGTTGAGTTGAGATTAAATGTAGAAATCGTAGAAGAATTCTGAATAATGATTACAAAATATATGGTGATATAGATTATAATTTTAATTTTTTTTTTAAATTAATTTAATCAGGTAAATTGGTTGGTATACTGGATAAATGTGATTATTGAAGTTCTCTGTAAAATATAACTGCTGTATTCTAGATCTTACTTGTTCTTTCTCCTTGTTCCCCATCTTTTTCTCAATAGGGTTAATTTTATTTAATTTAATCCCCATATTTTATTAGCTAGGGATTCGCGTTAAACGTAGTGCTTTAATATTTGAAGACAAAAAATAAATCAGTCACTACAGTGGACTTTGTCCTGCTGTGGTCCAGCACACCTAATAGTGGACTTAAAAATGTTGATTAAGAAATAATAATTTTAACTATGTTTCTTGAATTATCTTCTTTAAACAGCCATCTTAAGATTAAAATAAACGAATCTAAAATAACTGAATACGAAAAGAAGCAGTATTTGCTATAGCGACACTAAGTGACAAGTTAGACTGACGCCATTAAAAGTGCGGAGGGAAGATGGCTTCCAGAGGTGGCTCATTAGGAGCCCAAGCAATAGTCCAACGGCTAACTGGCAATTTCCTCACCGCTTTGTAATTACATGCATTTACCGCCGGATTGCGTTCTCTGCCGCCGCACTTCTCCCAGTGTCACTCGTCAGCTAGTTTCGAGAAGATGGGAACCTGTTTAGCCCAACTGGGACTTCGTGTGGATTTCGACCGGGCCGATTCTTAAACTCTTTTACAAGACCGTTAAATAGAGCATCGAATATATGTTAGAAAATATATAATGACCAATAAGAGTTATATTCGTTCATAAGTAACAAGGGTATTTAAACATGTTAACAGATTTATTATTATTTATATATTATTCAGAATTATTATTCCAGCACCTGTTTTTTCTCGCTAATGCGGGTTGCCTAGTATTTGAAGTAGAAGACCAGAAGTCCAATCACTTTATTATAATTTTTTTTTCAAATATTAAATAAACTTCGAACGTCTTAGAAAACTGCCTGTTAAGCCTCCTCTTAGCACATTAATAGGCAACCCCAAACCACCCGCATATGTTACTGTTGATTTTAGTACCAACCCATTGGTGGATATCATAATTGGAATGGTGGTGATACCTTCTAAATGATACACCTAACTTATTTCTATGGCCAGTTCCTGATATTTCCTGAACTATTCTCCAACAGTAGACCATATATTATTATCGCTATGGATCCAGACATCAATAAGTTCCACTTTTTTTGCTCTTACCTCTATAAGGAGGATATCTGGTTTATTATGACGCACAGTGGTCCATAATAATTGATTAGTCTCGATACAGCTTGAGGGGTTTATTTTCTTATAGGTCTTTTTGGAGGAGTTTATTTGGGTGGTACTTATAATACGGAGTTTATCATTATTATAAATGATTATCATAATTATAGTAGATATCATTATTATTGATATCATAATATACTATGATATTCTTATTATTATGAAAGATATGATTAGAACTTCGGTCAAGAAAAATAAAAATAACTTTTAATTAATTATTGATTGCCAACGTTTTGACTCACAATGAAAGTCTTCATCAGGCCTAAAATAAAAAGGTACGAAGTAGGTCGAGCTATAAGGGTGTGAAAATGACTTTTAAATAAAGCAAGTATAAAGGTGGAGGTATAAGATAGCATCAATATATACAAACTAGTATAAATCAAAATAGAAAGAAAGTTAAAGATGAATTATATGATTAATTAAATAAAAAGATATGTTAACTAATATAGTAAGACTCTAAGGATCATAAGTGATAATTAAGGTAAAGAAAATTCTATAAGGCTGATTATTGATGAATATCAATAATGAAATATGTATTATTACAGAGTGGATGGATATATAAAGTAGAAGAGAAGAAAAGGTAAAGTTATATAGTAGTTATACAACGGTAAGGATGTCTTTGTTATATTCTTATATTGTTACCTACTTTGTATCTTTTTATTTTAGACCTGATGAAGACCTTCATTGTTGGTCGAAACCTTGATAATCAGTAAATAATTGAAAACTATTATCATGAATGCAACCTTTTAAAGTATCATTAATCATTGATCTAAGATTGCATAATTTAGAAATTAATCAAACATTTAGAACATCATCTCAAAGGAATCATAAAACCAAAAATAATTAGACTAAATATAAGCTCCAACCACCCCATGATAATAGCTCGGAAACTGTCCTCTTTGAACTTATCAGCTCATTTGACACAAAAAGGGGAAGCTGAAGTTGCCCAAATGTAGAGGAATAAAACATTATCAACACACCTCTTCTCCAATGACCTTCAGTAGTTGGGAGGTGGGGTTTGAGGAGGTAATGAAACTAAAAATCACAATTTTGAATGGTTTTTTATATTCTTATCTGACTTAAACTACAATTGTTTTTTAAATTTTCCCTTACATTTCGGTACTTGAATAATTATTCTACCTTGATCAGAACCAGGAATATCAAATTAAAGGTTTTGCACACCCCAAATTCCTGATTATTTTCCTTGAGATTGCAGAAGAGAGCTATTCACCTAATATTGTCAGAAGAACAATATTTCGAGGTCTATATTCACCAAAAAATTGTTATCAAAATCCGTGCGAAACATACTGGATTTTTCGCTTGTTAATTTAATTACCTGTGGAATTCTAGTTAGTATACCAGCCTCGCAATAACATTATAGCAGCAGTTTTAATGTTGATGTTTTAATTAATTTAAAAAAACGGAGATTTTTCGTTTAAAAATTAAAAAAAAAAGAAAGGAAAAAAATTATTTTGTTCTCATTATTAATATATACATTCTATATACTTCATATTTTTTCAAATGCATAATAAAATCGATACATGCATATTAAATGGGCCATAAAACAATGTTACTATATATATTTGTTAATTGAGGCCCTTGAAATAATAATCCCTCAATTTAATCTACCAAAAACACGAAAAGCCAGGGACTAAGTTCCGAAGTACTTAGTTAATACGGATTCTACTCCAATGCAGTCACTAACTATTCTGTTCCATTTTAAGGATTTTATATATGATTCACTAAGCCACGAGATTGTGACTGAGATAAGATGCCAGAGCACTTTCAAAACATAAACCGTAAATATCATAGTAGGTAACGCCTGACATGTAGGATGATGTAAACATCTACTTACAAGGATACGACCTATTAAAATAAAATTGAAAACTAAAGTAATATTACCAAGGCGGTGCATTCATAATCGTCGATTTATTTCCAACTTGACACGACCGATCATAAGATTGCAGCAATTAAATCGCTATGTCAGTTCTGAAGTCTATAAAGGTTAAGTATCTCGTTAATTCCAGTCAATCACATATTAATGTGATAAATAAAATGTTAACTACCGCTTCAAAGCAGTTCCTGTTCCTAATCGCTTTAAGTCGACATAATGTTGCCAATATTGATAAATAAGAACGCTTTATGTATTTATTTCATTTAATATATTCAAAAATACCATAATAACATTTATAAATCTTGATCTATTAAGGATATTGATGGATAAGGTCTCTTAATAATCTTTTTAAATTATTTGCTAAAATTGAAAATTTGACCCGAGACTCTCCTTTTCAAGGAGAAAGGAAAGTAAAAACGAGCTAATACTTATCCGATTTCAAGGGATTTTATTTTCAAAGGAAATTTTATTACCTTTAAAATAAATAAACATGAAAATGTTTGTTTTTCAAGTTATTAAATTTTCATTTTTCCTTGATTTTTTTCTCCATTTGCTCCAATATTTATTCTATACATAAAAAGTTAAATGGTTTTAAATTGATGAATTAAAGCAAGTTTTATCCAAATCATTAGGACCTTTTTGGCACAAAAGCCTGGAGAAAAAAAAATGTTGTAAGTAGCAGCGACTGCGCAGAGGGTGTCCGATTTGGTATATGTACAGAAATTGTAAGTCGAAATCCTACCGAACCAGAAATAAAAAAAGTAACAATAAAATGAGCTCATCTGTTCAAGAGATAATCGTGGCTCACCAAATTTTATTTTTATTCAGAGATCTCTAAAATCAGTTGAAAATTGCACATCGAAAATTAAACCTTGTTAAGATATACTCCTTATCTAGATGTTGAGGAAAGTAAAAAATTTAGGGTCGGTTTCACCTATCTCCGGTAAAACTAAGATTTATGCAAGAGTTAAGTAAAACTACGGAACCTTAGTACCCTGTTTCTGGTCTACAGTTTTGTTAAGCAGGTTACTTGAAACTGAGATAGCAGCCAAATTCCGCAATTCCTACCACTAATGTAAGAAATAGTAGGCCCAAATATATTTAAAATTGATTCAACAGCCGATTTGGACAGTCGAAATCGATAAAAAAATTCTCCATCCAATCACTGTAAAAAATAGCATGGTGTAGGACGGAATATTTTTTTTCATTATTATCATTATTTCCATTATTGCCTGAGCAACTAACTCTTTGAAGTCTTCTTTGTCTGTCAAAACGTCTCTCCCGATCAATATCTCTTCATCAATCCATCAAATTTTATTCAATTTAGAAAAAAAACAAAAACGAAATAATACAATACAACTTGCCTGGATAACAGAACCAACTGAAACTATGTAAGATGCCCTGAATTATTACCTACTTAAACGTAGATTTGTTCTAAATCTCAGTTAAACCACCTAACATTTGTCGGTAAAGTTAATTACTACCAGATTGGAAGGTTACCTTTTTGAGGGCAACATATAATTACTGATTTTTTCTATTTTATTGTGATAAATTGTTGTTAGAATTAGCCTCAACTATAACTAATGAAATGTATTTTTATAATTTATAATTTGATCATGACACAGTATAAAATGATTTTGTTTTTACATAGTTATGGCATCTTATCCTTTTAAGCATGAAAATGGATAAAAAATTCCAAATTTTTATTATTTTGAAGATTTTGCGGTCAAGTTTGGCTTGATAGTGGGTTTGCCTAGGAGCAAACCTAAGAGCAGTCAGAATTTATATTATTTTTATATTTGGGAATGTGCTTTTTGTTGAAAAATAGGATTTGAAAGTTGCAATTATTTGACTCTCAAACTGCTGTAAAAAAACAAAAACAAAAAAAAAAACAACTTCTTGGTCAGTGAAAACAATATATAACATTTAAAAAACAAACATACGATAAAAACCATTCTCCACCCTGGACAATAAATGATAGTTTACAAGTTCACACCTTTTAATCAGAACCTTTCCTTTCATCGGCTTCTTTAAATCTTTGGCAGGTTGGCTCTTAATGTCAATAAGATGGTATGCGCCATAGTATCACTTAGATATGCACTTGTAAGTATATCTAACATAATAAAGTAGTATAAATGTAGTATTAACATCATAACTAAAGTCACTGGCTGCTTTACTTTCTAATCATGTATTGATACACATGACGAGAAAATAAAGTAAACGTGACATTTGTCTCACAACAGTTGATCAATCCAAGTATTTACTTCTTACATTATGAAAGTCAAGATCATTGAAGTACTTGAGAATCTTTTTCCGTTCACCATAGGTTGATGTATAATAAGGAAACCAGCACAAGGTTCATTCGAATAATCATAGCACTCATAAACCTATCTTCCCTATAACACATTTTCTTCCGCATTTAAAAAAAAAAAAGTGAAGAAATGAGTGTTATAAAATGCAAATAATTTGTAATGATATAATAATATGGCATGGATAATATGTATTATAGCCACCAATTACTAAATATAATTAGTATAAAGAATATATGATATGGCCCAGGGTGGAAAGTGAAAGAACAATGTAAAATAACAGTAGGCACAAATAGCAAAAATATCGTAACAGAGCTATGTGGAAATATTAGAGAGTAAGAGTCCAGCGTTTTACTACAGTAAAGGGTATTTACAACAAAAAGAACATAATATATTGTTCTCACCATGTTTAAACTGTTTTTTATGTTGATTTAATTACATTTACAACTGTACACAATAATACATTCAGTAAATTTGATGTAAGATCATACATATGATCTGTATGATATCATAGATATAATACAGGCATGCAGAGAATCTACCCATTGGCCCTCTAAAAAACTTTTACAATATAAGGTCTCGAGGCCATTTTCTTTTCAGACGCATCGGAGGTTTGTCCGGAATGAAAGAGGAAGCAATGTTAGAAACTAATGGGTTTGAGTGGTTAAGGAGTTTATAATAGAAGGATTGATACCCGGATCGGCTAGTTCGGCTATATATGGAACATAAAGGTCTTTATGGATGATTTTATTTGTGACAAAGGAGCATTGAGGATTTTTGGATTGTAAGGATTGAATACGAAAGGAATGCCAAGGTTTGGTGGAGCCCCAAAGTTCAACTCTTCAAAAATCAAAGTTCAGTCTTTTGTAATGGATTGGAAATTCAGACCGTTTGCCTAGTAAGTGCTGTAATAGCCAGAATCGACTTGCAGTTTCCAGTCTTTTCGGTCTTGTTCGAGGATTCTAAGTTAGTCGCTTGTCCAGGTGTAGTCTAAGGTAGCGGATCTATTTTCGACAGGGGTAAGAGCAACATTAGTAAAGGATACTGCAGGGCAGTCGGTAGGTTTACGATGAAGGGTTAAAAGAGAATTGATGGGATTTATTTTAATCCTCCAATTTCGACACCATTCTTCGAGGGTTTTGATATAGGATTGGAGAGTATGGGATGTAATTAAAAGGTTATTATTAACGGCAAGCACACCTGTGTCGTCGGCATACCTGGTGAGGATAGTGTTAGGATTGGTTGGGATGCCAGCGGACTATATTGAATTAAAAACCTCTGAAAAAAAAACACTTGAAATTCCATAGAAAATGGATATGATCCTAAAATACTGTATTACTTGAGGTCATTAATTACATCATTTAAAAAAAAAATAAATCTTTCTTATTTTATTAAATCTTGTAATGGAACATTTCAAACTTTAACTTTTCGTCATATTATAGCACATATTTATCCTATCAATAAATTTATATTATTTAATTTGTTTAACTAATTTTCATCTAAGTGATAGCAATACTATCCACTAATTATTACAATTTTACCGTCTTAAAAAACTATCTTCAATTAATTCTATTCATTATTAGATTATTATTAAGATTAAATCAGTATTTCAAAAAACTTATTTAAAATACTGATTTAATCTTAATAATAATCTTAATAAGTATTAAGATTATTATTAAGATTAAAACCATAACTCTTAGAATTATCAATGGAATTTAATTTATTAAAACTATTTTCATTGAAATGTATGCATACCTTTAACTATAATATATTGTAGAGATTGACAATTCAAGAAGCAAATGGTACCAATGATGTTTCTAAACCCGAAGAACAATAATTAATCTTTAAATTGTTATAAAATTAAATAAAAAAGAAACGTTCCTAATGAGGAACAGCTCTCTGTTTTATTTTGTCTGACGTAACCGTCTCGTTCAAGAGTACGTTCAAAAAAGAAGACCGCGGCCGTTCACGTCCCGGGATATCCCGGCCAAAACTTGCGGATAAATTAATTGGATCGGTCGTAAAGATTTGAATAACTGCGAAGCAAAAGGAAGAATTTTAATAACTAAGTAGCCGGCAATGAAATATTATACTGCGATATTATCTGGAACGAAAGGTGAATGGGATGCTTTTGAGTCATCTGGTACCTAACAGCGAGGTCAATAGGCATTGTTTGCCCGCTTAGGAAAATTTGAACAGTATCCAGTCACTTCTAGTTTACATTTGAATACAATTATTATTCAAAAGGAATGACACTCGTCTCCATTAATACTGGGAAGATTGGAGTGGGATTACATCAGATATATAGATGTAGGTAGGTCTTTGGATTGAATGAATAAATTCCCAAAGGCAAACTTGGCCTAAGGAGATTTTTGTTCCTCGTAGGTGGTTGTACAGTAACATCTCGACAATTGGCATCCCATTAATTCGGAACAATCACTCGGGAAGTAGGATTAAGCCGCAGTTTTAAATAACAAACAGTTTCTGTAATCACGATTAATACTAGAGAGAGAAATACTTTATTCATATATGCTGCCTAAATACATTAGGTTGCTATCTTACACAGCATACTTATCAATCCGTATTCGGACATATCTACAATACATATTCATGGTATAATCATAAAAAAAGATATACAATTAATAGGATATAATAAAAAAATTTTTTTTCACCATTACAGTTTCCTTTTACAATCCATTTCGGTCTGTACAACCAATACAAATGTTTCACTCACTCCCATTTTTCCCTCTCATTTCTGCTCAATTATTCAATTCACCTTATCAACAAATTCGCTCTCCTGAATTCACCCTCCTAGATCCTCTTCAGTGACCCGCTAAAGAAATTCAATATAAGACGGTAATGTGAGATCAGACCATCATTCATAGTCACAGCAGTAGATCAGTCCATCAAGAACACACAACTAGATACATTTTACAAGAATAAGAATAACATATAGATTAAGAGGAAAATATAATAAAAAAAAACAAAAAAAACCGGCTACTGGAAATACTTGAATGGATAAATACGTTTTAAAAAAAAAACAACAAAAAAAAAAAACAAAAAAAAAACATAGTATTAATAAAAAAAACATAGTATTAATAAAATAAAATGATTTAGTGAATAAATACGTTAAGACACACACATAGAGAGGTCAACATATTAAAATGAATAAATAAATAGATAAAACAAAGAACAATCTCAGAGCTAATTCCCATGCAGGTGATGGTGTATGATCCCCAGGGAGTCCAAAATAAAAGGAAGTATCCATAGTATCCATAGTAGTCCATAGTAAAAGGAATCGAATCTTTGTCCACAAACTTTTTAAATACTGTACCGATTTATAGATACTGTTTTTTTTTTATTGTTCCCTGTTACTATAAAAAGGTCTAAAGCTACTGAAATCCTCAATTTTTCCGGCAGAAAAAAGTTATGAACAAAATTAAACATTTTTGGTCCATAGGAAAATATACATTTATTTTTTCACTGTTATTATATACTAGCAGTTTCTTCCTGAAAGATCAGAAAAAAAATTACTAAACATTATAAAACGCTTATAAGGACGAAATAGTTGTTTCAAATAAAGAAAAAATTTTCAAACGTTTTATTTTATATCTCTGGTTCTGATGATGTTGAATATATTATTTGAATGGTGATTAAATTCCTTCATTGAATTCGGACAATTGTTAGCGAAGAAAGATAACCTATTGGACTTTAACCTACATTTAAAAAAATAATAGAAGTTAGGCAGGTTTTCTTTGAATTTTGATTATTTTTTATTATAACAAGAAAGCTGTGCACCAAACATTCTAAATATAATTGAAGGGATTATGAAACAAATAGTAAATCTAAAGAAAACCATGTTCAATTATTTTTTTTTTTTTGAGCTTGTTATGTTTTGACGTGTGCATAGCTCCTTCTACTTCTAGGTAGAAGGGTAATTAATTGGATTTTGAAGTTAGAGTACCTCATATTAACAGGATAGGAACCTATCCCTTTCAGCCACACTAAGATTCAAAATTAAAAAAAAGTCACATATCCACGCAATTATAATTTATATAATATATGTTTATCATATATTATTACTATACAGTTTAATTATGTATTGTTTTTACCGCTATAAACTACAAATAATAAGCAATTAATTCAATTATTAATTCAGTATGTAAATAAAAATGATAATGTATGTTTAATTTTAACTAAATACCTTAATTCATATTAAACTTTCAATTGTATTCAATTAATCTATGTACTTTCCCAAATCTAAAAATCGTGAAGCATTGCCGGATCTGCTAATACTTAATAAAACTTTAATCCTAAACAATATAGGATTAAAATTACTTAAATAATAACAGTTTTTATTGATGGGTGCATCGGCGATTATGAGCAATAAATATTAGCGTTCTTAGTATTTATTCATAACAGATGAATTAAACTAAACTAAAGAAACAAGAAGAGAAAAAAATAATGTAAAAAATAACAAAATTTAAAAAAGAAAAAATACTTTAAACGTATCTCAGTTATTAATTGGATTTTGAGGTTAGAAAAGCAAGACAGGTACCTACCCCCTGCATCCACATAAAAAAATCCAAAAATGTTATATTATTTTTTTTCTATTTGTAACCTAACCCCTTCATACACTATGAATAGTAATGCACTATATACATATATAGTAAATTTTGAGAAAACAAGGTCAATTTTTTTTTTATCTGATCTTGTTATGTTTTGAAGTGTTCATAGCCACATCTACATTTAGTAGGTGTTATTATGTATCTCAGTTATTAATTGAATTTTGAGGTTTAAGTAACTCACACTAGCTATCTATACATATATCCTCTTCATCCAATTATTATAAATAATTAATCCAAATTATAAAGAAAAAATAAATAGTAGTACAATAATTGAATATGATTAATTAATTCATTGAAAATAAAACGGTATTCACCATAGACTTGTTTATTTCATTTTTCGTTTTCATCAAATTAATAAGAAATTTCCCTGAAAAAAAAATTATTATCCTTTCATTGCCTTTTGTTGCATAACTATCCACTGTTTGTGTTTTATGTGGGATGATAGTAGTTAAACAAAATTTGGAAATAAATGAATTAACATTAAAAGGAAATATTTGTTGGCTCATTTGTTAGATTGTTTTTTAAAAAGGCCAGATTTTCCGATAACTTGAATATTTATAATAAATCATCAAAGAATATTGAGGTTATATTAATAAAATTTTATTATAATTGATTAATCTAATGTTCAACAGTAATATATTTGTGTTCGTAACGTGAATATTACCGCTATTAGTTTGTCTAACCACCAATCTTAAAAACAGATATTTATTAAGAATTCCGAAGCCGACCTGACCAGACGACTTGACACCGCCGAACACCACATCAAAGGCCAGTTCTTGATTTAATTAGGCGTCCATGTGAAACTTACGTCGCCACCGTGATTTTTATGTTGTTTTTTTATACTGACATGATTGTCATCTATCGATAATCTTTCAGTTAATCGATTTCTTCGGTTCATTGGAAGAAAATAAAATAATGTTTGACTTATGATATTCAGACAGCTATCAACTAAAGTTTTTATTTTATAAATATTTTTATTATTTCGTTAGAGACTGATAGGTTTATTTAAGAAGCATAGGTACCCAAAAGGCCTCAACACTTTAATAAATCATAACACATGCCCAATGTTTCGGCCAATCCGGCCATCATCAAGGACATTCTTAATTTTAATTTCAGAACCTCTACATTTATTTATAAAACTTTGCAGGCTATCATGCCCATGTCAAATTATCACAGTAAAAATAAACCTATATTTCTCACTGTAAGATTTAATAATAAATTCTATTCTCTGCAAACACAGTGCTTTGCTATCATTGATTTATGTCGTTGTGATAAGTTAAAATTTAGCTGTACCTAGAAATAAGTGTAACCTAATGTTCCTCAATGGATTCTAATGTAAACATTTTTTTTTAAATCACTGGGAAAAACTTTATCCCCCTCTAGGCTTAATATGACTGAGTTTTCAAAATATCATCGACTGAAGACAGGGACCCAAAAAAACATTTTGAGGCCAGACCAACAGGAAAACGCCCAACAGGGAGACCCAAATTGAATGGAAGGACTATTTCTCCAAAGTGGGAAACTGGGATGCCATAAGGGTGATGGCTCGGGATCGAGAGGCTTTGTTTGCCTGGACCAAGGTTTGCCTGGACAGAGGCACCTCTACGTTGAAAGGCGCTAAGAAGGAAGAAAAAGAAGAACGGAAGAAAATATCATGGAGTCAACTATTCTTAGGAAAATTATTATAAACTACTCGTCTACAAAACCACCTTCGCTAACCTGATATTTTTTTACTTTTTTATTACAAGTGATGTTTGTATTTTTCATTTAAGACTTGTGAATATGTTTGTGAACATTAATCGCTCTTTTTTGTTAATTATCTTCAATGTATTTCTAATTTTTTCTTTTTCATTTTATTTAATTAGAAGTTATTTATTTTATGATTTATGAGGTTATAAATGGTTTTATTATAATATGCTTTCTTTTTATCTATTTCTTTTTAATTTAATACAAATTATTATTGGAAGTTTATAATATTTATTTAATCGACATTTTGCTTAATTTATTTTATTTTTGTTAATCATTATTGTCTCATTTATTTCCAATTAATTGTTATTAGATATATTTTATGATGTTTTATTTTTTCATTACTTAGAATTTCTAGTATTTTGCTATAAGGCAATAAAGCCCATTTTCAATGTCTGAAATATTATTTAAAAGGGACTTTTTTTTTGTCATTTTGATGTTGGTTAATATTGTGTAATATTCAGCCATGGATGAAGATTTTTTTTCATTTTGGTCATTGCCATGCCAAAATTTTGGTTGTAAAATATGCTGTGGGATGGTAACAGTCCTTAGTTTTTTTTTTTTGTTTTGTTTTTTTGGCATGTGCTTGGAACAAAATCTAAAAAACAAAATGGTGGGCATCTCAACAAGAAGGGTTGGCACCTTCACAGGCCTGGACACCAAAATAGGAATACTTTTGGGAATAACCAATGTATTTTTCAAAAAAACGTAGTTTTAAATACTAATCCTACAAAATGTACCTTAAGATTTGTCATTCACAGTACAGTAATTGAATATATAAATTATCTGCACCCTGATAATCAAAATATGATTGATAAATAACTGTTATTTTTTTATATATGTATATATAGTTGACCGTAAAAATTGATATATAAGAGGATGGTCAGGGTTGCGGTCAAAAGTGAAACAAAAACAGTTTACAACTATTTTTGTTTCACTTTTGACCGCAACCCTGACCATCCTCTTATATATGTTATTTTTTTAGTTTAACTGTTATTGTTAAGTAAAAAATCAATCTCACTTTAATCATTTACTTTCTCAGCTACTTAAATAAGAAGAACCGTATATTGATCTAATAAGGTATGGCATGGGAGTAAAGGAAGTCTTCAAATTATGATAAGATAGTCAGGACAGCGCTGGCAAGGCTGATCACAAGTATTTCGCCGCCCTCCGTTGCTTACGTCATGAACCGGCTCCATTATTCGTCTTTAGGTTTTATTTTCCCAACTGTGCACTTTATTTTCCATTTACGTCTCGGGCTTGATAGCCTTAAAGGAATTCTCAAAGAGTCGGCGGTGGTATGGCGTCCACGGCATTATCTCTCATTACATTTTCCACTCAATTTATGATAACGAACCTATCCGAGAAGTACATGACAAGATAATAAGATAATACGGTTGTAAATAAACCATTAAGGGTAGCGAGAAATGTTAACTTCTTGGCTAGAGTTTAATTACAGTAATAAAAATTTGTAAAGTCTAAATGTAATTAATAACAAGTAACTAGAAACATTAAGGATTTTTTTAGTTAAATATTTCTTCCTTCTTTCTTGTTTTGAAAAACGTAATTTAAGTGATATGTATGTATTTGTTGTATTAGTATAGTTTATCCCTCTATTCTGAGCAATTTACAAGTTTTTATTTGCTTATTCCAAGTAATTAATATTTATAATCTCGAATATCGTACGCATTATGTTATATCGATCCTTTTTAAACATAGGATTTTAACTTAAAACGTCACATTTTCATTTTATAAGAAATAAATAATAGTACTTACAAAGTACTTCTTACTTACGGTAATTTATATTTATTACTATTTACTTCATGTTTTAACATTAAAGCCAATCAACAGATTTTCTTCTTTTTCTATAAGGGTAACTATTTAATATAGCCTACTTACTCCAATTCTTATTTTATCAACTAATAATTTATTACTAACCAACAGTTTTTAAATAAAAATATAAAGTTTTTATTACTATAAATGAAATAGATAGTAAGCCGTAATATTGAGATCGTGACAAATTTCAAATTCCAGTTTTTGATAGAAATGCACGTTTTGAGGTCACTTGAGTCCAAATAACAATGTATCGTAAAACAGTCTGCGTGTATGTGCTGGTTCGTGCATAGGTTTATGGATTTCTTTTACTATTACAGTTTTTTTTTTTAAACCATCGCGATTAAATTCAGTACAACAATGTACAATAAAGACTATGACCCCTAGGGAGCGAAGGTCCTATATCACTTTTGAAATATTTGCTTGAAAGGGAAAAGGAAACTTCAAGATAGTTTAATGGAGAAATATTTAAAAAGTCCTGGAAATTTAAAAACAGCGTGTAACTACTTACTTATTAAAATAGTTTGAAATGGCATAAATGACAAATGATTAAAAAACTTTCTGCACGGTACTCCTGCCAGTATTGTTCTCGATTTACACTGCTGATGTAGTAGGCGACAACTGCAGAATAGCTACAATCCCCGCATATGCGAATGATATCGCCATCTAAAGTAACAGCGTCAACCCAAAACATGCACTACGACAGGCCGAAGCAGTATGCCGTGAAAAAGTTCAACGTCTGAGATACTGGGATACCGTGAACCCAGCGAAAACGTACTGAGTAGGGAAGAGAGCTAAACTGCCGAGAACGCTCCAAGTGGCCAATACTATAATACTATCACCATCTTAATCCAAAGTCTATTTGGGCATAAAACTGGACTGCCACCTTAAGTTTTCTACACATCTGTATAATAAAATCGGTGAGGAGGAAGTCCTATCGCCAACATCATCTTTCCCAGCGTTAAAAGTTAAACATCTACTAAAGTGTCATACTGCCTATTCACGCACCCTCCGACGGCACACAGCACCATCTAAAGACGTTTCAAACTCCATGCCCAGGAAGATTATCTGAAATTTGGATAAAGGACATACATATTTGCCCAGTTTGGAAAAAGGAAAAACGTTCGTTCCTCTACCGCTTATCTGATGAGGGAGAATTTATCCAATCCCTTATTTCAGAACTTGACTTGTAGCGCCCCCACTAGTGCAGTGACAGATAGCAGTACCATAGCCATCCCACAGTTCATATCAATGATGTAGTTAACGCCATATATATTAATTAATATGCGAATATTTTGTTAATTAGATAGTAAATATATTTAATTAAATTATTTACTATGTATTTTTGTGAGAAGTATGTTTTGGTTTAAAAGAAAGAGAATTATACGTGTATTGTCGGATTTATCGTGAAATACTGCCAGTGGGATTATTTGTCACAAAAATACGTGTTGTGGCCTAAGTCGAGTAGCCTACGTATAGTCGCCCTGTCGAGTAGCCTACGTATAGTTGCCCTGTCGAGTAGCATAGATATAGTCGCCCTATCAGTAGTCTACGTATAGTCGCCCTGTCGAGTAGCCTAAGTACAGTCGCCCCGTCGAGTAGCTTACTACGTATAGTCGCCCTGTCGAGTAGCCTACGTATAGTTGCCCTGTCGAGTAGCCTAGATATAGTCGCCCTGTCGAGTAGCCTACGTATAGTCGCCCTATCAGTAGTCTACGTATAGTCGCCCTGTCGAGTAGCCTAAGTACAGTCGCCCCGTCGACTTCGTATCGTACAGTCACCCCGTCGACTTAGTATAATATAGTCGCCCCGTCGACTTCGTATGGTACAGTCACCCTTCATCCTTCATATAGTATAGTCGCCTAGTCGCTTTACTCGTCACCAGACCTCGCTGCGGGATATCATCGGAGCGCCGGTTCGCTGTGTTCATTAAAAACAGCACGTCGTCTCCGACCTTTTCGGAACGGACTTCAGGACCCCGACCCATCGGAGTTCATCAATTCGTAAAAAAAATTATAAATAACAATTTTGTTTTTTTTTTCAAAAGAAGGATTTTCTTTTAAATTGGTTCTATGTTTTTGGAAAGTTTCTTTTTGTTTTTAATTTAATTTATTGTTTTGTTTGTATTTACTTTACAAATAAATGTTTCGATCCGAGCCAGCGTTTCTTTTAGTAAAGCTTTCCTACAAAGAGACGGAGTCCATTTGAGGTGGCTTAACAGTTGTGTTCCATTATCACTTCATATTATGGGTTAACTTGTGCTATAAATATTGAACATTGACATATTATTGAATATTTTAAAGTGAAACAAAGATTCAGATAAAAAAACAAAACAAAAAAACAGGGGCTTTAAAAAAATAATATGCTAATTTTGAGCTAGGTCAAAGAAAACGATATCAGAATCCTAGAGTAAGATTGAAAAAATAAAATAAAACAGATCATCACAATATCATAATCAGTAGACATTTTAAAATCCCCATTGCTTCTATCTTGATGGAACTATCAAATGCTATAAAACTATAAACTTTGCCTCTCAAATATAAAAATACATGGCCAGCTTTCGGCTTAGGAAAGCTATAAACTCAGACGAGATCGATTGAGGCTTCGTGAAAACATCCTATCTTAATAGAGATACAGGCTGTGGACCACCCAAAATTTAGATTTCGAAACAGCCTGCGAACCCGTTTCCCTCACTTGTCACATCATCATTCTGATTTACACCCCCCTAATTTAAGCTATTTTAGGCCCCTCAATATAATAGGCCGATATGGGCCGGTGAAAGGCGGTTTCTGACATGTCTATTGGCTCTGTTCGTCCCGATATTTACAATTCTGTAATGTTCGAATCCACTTAGCTGTTTTGTGAAGAAACCCACATACGGAGGTGAGTAATCAAATACTTGAACGCGATTCATTCGGATCAAGTTGTGTTACCAAAATAATCAAAATCATATTATATTCCATTCATTTTCTATCAATCCATCGATTTGTCCATCCCTTTCGAAAGCACGTAGAATAAAAATTGTTCCACAAGAACTATTACCATTAATAGCTGTTTTATAGAAAATAAAGACACTAAAGCAAGCCGTAAACAGTTTGTATCTTATAGGAGCTATCCCCAGCAAATTGGCCTATAAATTACTGGACCACAAATCACGCTTTAAGTGCATAATTGAGGGCACGATTGCAGTTTTAAGTCCCCTTCGAAAGCGACAATTACTAACAGGGGGGCGTTGATTGCAGTTAGTCCAACCAACGCAAAGGGAAATAAATTTTCTATCACGGCTGTATGTTATGACATTTTAATAGATTATTGAATGCAATGAATTATTATGTCGACTGTACGGTGATCATATATTAAGTGCTTTGGTATATGGAGGGAACTTAAGGTGTCATTATTCAATAAATTTATGCTAAGCTGTTCATGCTGATCTATCTAAGGAAGAACCATTCATTATGAAATTTGCCAGTTGGGTGCTAGACATCTGGGTAACTACTACTAACTCATCTTTAACTCAGTTATCTGTGTAACTTCTAACTCATTGATAATATTGATCTAACAAAGACATTGTTGTTGTATTAAGAATACAGTTCTGTCATTAATTTTCTTTTTAATGCGTAAAACACAAAGCTCTGATAATTAATTTAAGTCACCATTCGACGAAAACAAGGTCCAGTGTATAATCCTCGCTCATTTACTCTTCGCCTCTCTTTATCGATTTCCCTCTACCTCCTCTCTACCTTATCCCCAACGACAGTGATACCTTCTACCTGTCTTACCTTTTTTCTTTTTGTTCCTGTGGCGGCTGTGAGGCCAGCTACGAGGTGAGCCACAAATCTCGCGTTTGTGTGAGGCCGCCGCATAGATCACAAGATACCCATCATAGCTCACGACACGAAATATCCGCCGAGGAGTCTCGTCATGATGTAAATATTTGTGAATGACCTGCCTCTCCCATGAGCGGGCAGGGGAAAAGGCTATTCTTCAGCCAGCAGACACCGAAGGATTGGCTTAGTCATCTCAGTAATTGATTTGTCAAGTGGCTTTACAGCGCTCCGTTAAATGCTTGCCGAAGTTTTATCGTCTGTCCGATGACATCAGTCTTTGCACTATGCAAATAGCCTGTCTCTAACGGATTATTATCTTCATCTCTACCCTACGAGTTTCTTTTTTTTTCTTTCTTTTTTTTGAGACTTGTAAAGTACTGTTGGACATTCTTCAATCGCTCTGCCCATTCCAAGTAGCAAGGACTGTTGCATTTTTACTTCAAGCTGGTCAAGGTTCTGTTTTTCTTTGCTAATGCAAAAAATAGTTAATCTATAACTAGTGAGGTGAGGTGTGACAGACCCCAGGTAGCAATTAAACGTTCACAACTTTATACTTTGAAATCAAACCACCCCTTCCCTTCTAGATTTTTCATAATATGTATCATCCTTGAAGATTACAAGTAAGTTGAGTTTAAAAACTTGCATGATAAGTACTAATTTAATCAATTGTGGTTTGGGATACCCAAGGTCCTTAGGAGGTTTTAACCAAATTTTATTAGTTTTAAGCTTTCTCCGCATCGTTTTACAAGATTTAATGTTTTTAAGCAATTCGGAAATTTCCTGATAATCATGATAATAATGATAGTAATAATGATGCAGAGCACCAAACTAATGGATCTATCATCCGTTATATTATAGCAAGTAATTCTTATAACTACTAAGAATAGACAGTTCGTTATCTTTTCCTATTATCAACTATTTTTTACTACTTTAAAATTTAATATTTGAATGTTTTGGTTTCACAAAACTATCGTATTTTTAAACTTAATAATATTTTACCAAATTCAAACAAAAAATTTATAACAAGGACTTACAACACTACTAATACATCATATATACTTCATAATGCTTTTGAAGTATATATGATGTATTAGTCTCTCACGGACCCATGGAAAGGCAATCTGTGATTCGCCCTCGAGTACATTAAACGAATCACTCCCCTGGTTGCCTCAACTCTGTCCAGACCGTCTGTGTTACAGACAAAAGGGTGACTCGCCTATGAATAGAACCGCTCCGCATTGCTGATTGGCAAATAAACGTTTTTCTCAACGATTTATTTCCAAGAGTCGGGGCCTCTGCTCTGCACTGGGTGGAAAATCCTACAATCAGGAGTGCAAAAAAAAAAATTAAATTTAGCCTCATTGTATCGGACATTTCAATCATCACTTCTTCGTCTAACCTTCGTTACGATCGACGCCTTCATTCATTCAAAAGAACCATTATCATCGACCAAAATAGATAAAGGACGTTTTTAATGACAAAAACACGTGTTTATTGAATTAAAGACGCTGCAAGGTTCAAAAACCCATTTACAACCCAAATCCAGTGAAGCAGTTTCAGGACAAATTAGCTGACATTCTATGTCCTTTTAATCAAATAAAAATAATTTGAATGCCTACTCCGTACTAACAAAAATTTTTTACTTACCGTACTTTGCTTTTAAAATACATTAAGAAACTTAAAAAATCACACATATCAGGTTATAACAGAAGGCCTATATCTAAATTCAAAGAAATGTATGGTAATTAATAAACCGGCGCTTGAGCTCTGATATCTCGTATTAAAAAAAATTGAGCATTATAGAGAAATATTGTTTTTTAGGACACCTACATAATTATTTCTGACTTCAAGAATTTTTTCGAGATGCCTCTAAAATACAGCATTAATTTTTTTTTTTAAATAGTATAAAGTTTTTTTTTTCAAGGTATCAATGAAATATTGAATTTACTATCTAAAGCAGTACTTATGTTCAGATATTATTGGCTCACTTGAATATGCTTTATAAAATATACTGAACTTTTTAAATCACAATTGACTACACATTTTAATATTATAAACATATAAAATAATAATTAAACGGTCTATAGAAGTATACGATAGACTATAGAATTGAGTGAATTTACTATTGTCTAATCCGAATGCGAACATGTTAGGTAAGATAGAGATCTAAGCAGGAAAGTAGCCATATGCATCAAAGGATTGACATGTAGGTGGGCAGCTGCATTACATACCTACTACTGTCCTACAAAGCCACTTTACAACCAATACTACGTATAATGCCCCAATGAAATTTACGATATCCAACATTCCTATTATAATATAGATACTAGGATTATTAAAAAAAATGTTTGTAAGCTAAAATTATTTTTATATTATTCAGGTAATAAGCATACTAAAATCAGGAAAATAGTAGATACCATAAGAAAACTATTTATGGTTCACCAACGTTTTACCCCACCTTGAAGAGCTTCGTCTGGAATGTCAAATTGAAACAAAGATAACAACTAGGTTGTTTCAATCTGACTAATTAAGTATATATGATTTTAAAAAATTAAAATTTGGAAAATAAGTAAACAAAATTATTTTCTTTGAGGTCAACATGATTAATTAAAAAAAAAAAAATAAAAATCTGATATATACAGGTTCAAGTCATCGGTGGTTTCATAGAATGATCCCTTACCAATTAAAATATCTCTGATAATTTTTTTTTCAAAGGATTGTTGGCTAAATTTATTTTTTGACATTAAAAATATGAAGAATGTGTTTTAACAGAAAAATAAAACAGCTAACAAAATTAATTAATTGAAAAAGTTTCGATCTATCTCCTCGTATTATTGCTAAATTTCATATTCACAGTACTTATAAATTACTTGGGGACTTACAAACGGCTTGAAAAAATATCAACAACAGAACATAATTGAAATGAGTTGTATTATAAAAACGATTAGTTTGTCTAAAACTATAATTCCAACATATTTATAATATTAAAGAATATCAACTTTCGTTTTTTTTTTTTTTTTATGACCCCCTTCCTGGTCATTTTTTGGGGGAAAGGGTTTGTCTAGAGATAATACCAACCTATTCTAACCATTGTGGGGGATCGTTTTCATTTCGTCGGACCGCCATAGAAATGAAAAAAGTTGACCCCCAGGCCATTTTCGAACCGGAACCACTGCAGTCTCGAGGCAGTCGTTCAACTCCCACAGCTACAAACGACGCTATGGAATATGGACGCTAAACAAAGCATAAAATAAGAATTGTAAATTTTTTCGAAACTGCCCAAGTTAAGAAATTTCCATATGTGGCTTATTTTATTCCTGCCCAGAGCTCTTTAATTAAATTTTACTATTACACCGTATAAGAAAAGTTAGTGATGACTTATTGCTGCAGACTCTTTAAGAAATCCAACACTGTTATTTCCAGAGAGGAAGAGAGGTGTGTTAGCAGAAATAACTCAGTCCTAGGTCCCAATTATCGAAGAAGGGGAGATGATAATGTGCCGTGTGAGTCGATGCCTTCGGGCAGTCTCTGACCTATCTTCTGGGTCACAGCTATAATAAATGATATATATCATTTTCCTTATCATAAGGCATTTGTCTTTTTAAAAATAAATCTTTAAAACAATCTATGTAATAAAAGTTAATTATAAAAACTATATTTGACACATTTTTATTTATTTATATTATAATGATGCGTGTTAGATAACCAATCTTTCTTTTCTTTCCTTTTTTTAACTTGTCTCGTTTCGTAGAACTTTTATATCACCCAGAATCATTTGAGGAATTTATAATCAAAAAAGAATAAATCTATTTTTAAAAAATTATGGATTTTTTAAAACAAATAAATATTCTCTAGATAAATAAATATTCTACAGCTCTAACTTTTTGAGTTTAATACAAAATTTTTATTTTCCCCTGTCCCTTGTAATAGAACATACTATGTAAGTCAATATAGGACAAGAAAAATAATTCTACATATCAATAAGTAAAAGTATATATATTTAATAGTCCTTATTTATCTTGTGATTCACAGAAAAGAGAAGTCAAAGTAAACAACAAAGAAATATGTTTTGTCGAGCAATATATTTATTTAGCACAATCCATCTCGTTTACAGATAGAAAAGATAACATAAATAATAGGATTAGCACGAGATGGAAAAAATACTAGTGCATGAAAAACATTTTTAAAAGTCAACTTCATTCAAGATTAAAGACATGTTTTGAAAACATGTAAATGCCCGGTAATTTTATATAGATCTAAAGCGTGGTCAGCAACAGAAAAGAATTATAACAAAATTAGCTAGACACAAATGAAATTTTAAAGAAGTATGATAGGTGTAAAAAGAAAAGACTGCACCTGCAACAGAAAAGTACAATCTAGGATTAAATTAAGTAACAATTAAGCCTGACAAAAGAAGCACAACTGAAATAGAGGTAGACCGGACATGTTCCCAGACTTGATACGAGAAGATGGTTCAAAATTGGAACAAAACTGATACCAAGAGAACACAAGAGATGGAGAGGAAGGCAAATTAAAAGATGACGAGATGAAATAGTTCAAAGAGTAGGAGACTGTTAGGTTACAGTGGATAGCAATAGGGACCTATGGGGCTAAAATAATAAATAACTTATAGTAAATTATCTTTTTTAGCCAAATGTTCAAATACAGCATAGAAAATATTTTATTTAATTATAAGAAAATTGTGTTCTTATTTTGAATCGATGTAAACAATTTTAATCAATGAAGACGTTGAAATTTTGTAATTTTTTTATAAACCAGACTCATACCTCCCAAGGAAGAACCTTTTAATTCAATACAGAGTGTAAATAAAATTTTTAATATTATTTAACTTATGAAAATTGCGAATCTTTGTTTTCGTATATGCAAGCCTAAAGAAGGGATGAAATTTTATACAATTTATACTAGACTATGTTTACACTAATTTGCTACTTCCCTTCAAAATTTGAGGGCCATTTTTGCAATACCTACAGAGGAATATACGTTTACACAAGTCGGAACTAAATTAGTGGATGAAATCTATTAAAATCTATATGGGTTAGTGTAGAGAGACCAGTCCAGCAAGAGGGCCTAGCGGTCATTTTGGCCAAGTTGCCACCGCGTACTAACCAAGGTCAAAGTGTCAAGATTTATTTCTCGAGAACGCTGAGAAATAAATATTAACTGTCTCAGATGGGAATCGAATCCACATCGTTCTGAACCGAGCGCCCTGGAATCCATCCCCCAATGCGAACCGCCGTCCCTTTGGATTATAAATAATATTATAAAATAAAATATTACATAGCAAATAAACCGAGTGTATAAATGTAGTTGTCCTACGAATGGCGTCCCCTTGAAATAAAATATAGGAATGATTCAGTAGCCCAATAATTTAATCTTCATTGGAAAGTATCATTGGTTAAAACATTTCCTGATATTTAGATCTATTACTATCTACTTGCATGGTTATTAATCAAATATTTTTTTTAAAAATATTGTTATGTATATTTCCAAATTTGTTGGTATATTTATTTATTTTAATGTTTATGTTTCTGAATGATGGTTGTTATCTCTTTTTGTTTTTAACCCCTATGAAGACCTGAAATTCAGGTCGAAACGTCGGCACGAATAAATATTTTTTTTTTATTTGCTGACTGCACTTCCCGACCATCTTCTCTACATTTTGATTATTAATAAGGTCAGATATTGCGTGATTTTCGGATCAAATCATTGTCTGCTATTAATAATAAACCAACTTGTAATAAATCAGAAACTCTTAGGTTCTGATTTATTTTAAGTCGGAAATTAAAGGAGGGCTATGATATTGGAAATTCCTTGCGGCTGTAGTCGCAGAAAAGCCATTTCATCTTGGTGAAGGAAAATGCACACGTTGCAGTTAACAAAGAAAAAGTAAATAAAATTGGGGATGTTTAATATCAGGAATCTACTAAGATTATCAGGAATAGTAGGATAAGATTTAAGACAAGTGTTCGCGTAGGTAAGCAGGTAGTAAAAACAGATTTCTATTTTTGGCAGAGTGCGTAATACAAATGATATATGGTTCTATTATGTAGATTTTTAATTGCAATTAGGATTTTACAATGGGTATATCATATAAAAAGGGGTTGATGATTAATTTTTAACAGTCGACAATGCTATTGTGTTCCCAAGATATTTTTTGTACATTAAGAAGTATTTACTCAGGTAACTACAAGTATCAAACTTATTACTTTTATTTTTGAAGATTTAGCGATAAAAAGTATCTTTTCTTACAATGACATTTTATGTCTACGTGTGATTCCCTGAAAACTCCTCACCTTGATTGAATTATTATGTTTCGCCAATAAAGTACAAAGTGCAAAATAAAAAAAAAACGTGATTATTTATTTAGCATGGTATCACCAGATATTATTTCTTTATCAATTAATTTAAAAAATGCTCGTACATTTTCGGTTGTCTCATTGATTCATTATCATTAGAAAACGTTCACATGTCCAGCGCCATGATTTTAAAAGTAAGTAGCTCTGCTTGAAATATTCAAAAATTATGAGGCTATTTTTTTAAATTACTAACTACTATTATAGGTTCTTTACTGGATGAATTTTCGTTAATATGATGAGATGTAGTAATTGTAATGTTCATCGTTAAAATTCATTATTTCAATAAATCATTTATAACGTTTCGGAGCTATCACTTTATCATCAGGTTATCTACAATACAAATTTACACTATTCAAATTATGCGTACAACAATTAAATTAACTAAGCACAATTTTCTTATTTAAAACAAATACTTTATTATAAAAAATATTTTCAATCATCATATTTTAGCTGCTCTCCTAATAAGTCATAAAAATAATAACAAAATTCATAATGCTGTCTGTTTTTTAAATAAATTAATAAATAATATTGCATACATAATAATAAATAAGGAGAGTCTAAAATCATTCCATTAAACAATGTTTAAATAAGGTATCCTTACGCTAGTGATATCAAACTATTAGTGATTACTATCTACGCCAATTATCTCCAACCTCTATTCCATAAAAGATGACAAATCATTATTTCCAAACACTACTACACTACTCGATTAAAATTTATTTAAAGAAATCAACAGTGTTAACTTCAGGTTACTGAATGATTAATCATATCTATGTAATGTGCACTTAAATTTTTAGTGTTACTCTTAAAATTACTAGCATTATCAATGTTTTTAATAATATGTATCGCTTCAATTATTTTTCTCTCAAAATTTTAGAATTATTTTTAGGATAGAATTTGATCAAGGAAAATCAAATTCACGTTTAAATTTAATACTATGTTGGGCCAGTTCTGTTGTGTTTTTGATATTTTTACAATTACTCTAGTGTTGCTCAACTTTGGTTTTAAATTTTAAATAAGGAGAACAGCTTGAATGCTTATTGAAGATATATTAATATTATGGTATTTGTTTTAAAAAAGAAAAGTCGTGGTTACTTAATTTAATTGTTGTATGCATAATATGAAAAGTGTGAATTTGTATTGTAGACATAGGAAAATAGTAGTAATAATAAAATGGTAATTATTTGAAACAACAAAATGTCAATTTTGTTTAAGTTCTTAACTTTTATTAAAATTAATACTTAAGAACATTTTATGAATTTAACTCCGGTTATTGGTCAATTTCATTGGGTCAGTCATAAACAGTATCGGTATTAAATAAATCAAATGGTATCCTTATCAAGTCTCAACATTCTTTATCATATCAATAGTCCAACGTTTCGGCCAATTATCCCATTCTCAAGGACAACCTAAACAATTAACAGCTTATTACGTATTCATTTGTAACAATTTTAAAAAAAACATTATTATTAATAATATACCATACCTTAAATATAAATTCATAACTCAAATCAAAATTAAAAAAAAAAAATGTTTTACAGGCTATTTTGCCCAGGTCCTCAAATTCAAGTCAAAATCACCCTATGAAAAAGTCTATTAATAGAAAATCAAATTAACAAGCTTAGGACTAGTTACCTACTTTTTTATAACTTCATTAATTTTAGATTAAAACTACACTATCCACTATCAGATAAACAAACTATTTATAACCTTCCACACACTCAGGTCATGCTTATTATTATTTTAATTCAAATTGTATTTTGGTCTCAATTCTTATTTATTCCAATTATTAAATTCATATTAAAATTAAGTGTAAATAGTAACAAACATTTTTCCCATATTTTTCATAAATTTATTTTATCTAAAATCTCTGCATAATGTTGGTTCAAATTCCTTGTATCTGTTTTAAAATTTACTGAATAATTGATGTTCTCTGATTTATAAATTGACTCAACTATTTTTCTTTTGAACATAATGTTTTCTTTATTTAAAATTATGGTGTTATCAAAGTCAAAAATATGTTGGTTTTTAGCTCCATGCTGCAACTAGAGCTGTTTTATTGGGATCCTTCTTCTTATTTCCTGTATCAATTCTGCGTTTATAGTCTTTCTATTCCCCAACAATTGCTTTGTTTCACCTACATAGATAGCTGGAAAATTTAAACACGGAATTTCATATATCAATCCATCAGTATTTCAATTCTGTCCTTCAAATTGGTATATCTGTATCAAAATCTGTATTGCTAATGTCTGGTAGAACTTTTTTTCTTATAGCACTTTTATTCTGTAGTCTTGATTTTTTTTTTATTTTCGTAGTTTTTTCTATTTATTTATAATCAATGCATAACAACATTTAATAATTTTAACACAGGTAACAGATCAATTTCATTATGTCACTCATAAACAATATCTTTATTGCTAATTTGACCAGTTAGGACATTTTTATTTCATTGCTTCTTTCTTTTTCTTTAGTATTGAACTTTTAATTATGATTTGTAAACCTACTAACTGCCCTATAGTTTCATTTAATGATGTTACTCTTACCCCTGTCGAACAGATCCACTACCTTGGACTACATTTGGACAAGCGATTAACCTGGAATCCTCACACCA
>NW_027115239.1:53207-73292 GCF_000696795.3 Halyomorpha halys | reverse complement strand
ATTAGAGTGCTACCAATGGGTAGTTTCTCTACACGCCTGTAACACTCCAATTTAACTTAGATCAGATTTACTAAATGTATTATAATGTACAGTTGAAATAGCAATCAATAAATATTAAATTATGATTTAAATTTTATATTGTTATTATACCTAATACATAACATTTGATGAATTTAACATGAATGAATGAAGTTACTGGCCAGTTTCCTAATAATAATAAACAATATCAGTATTGCTAATTTGTCTCGTAGAACATTTATTTTTTTAATAGCATCTCTCTGTAGTCTTGAACTTTTTTTTTCCCCCTATATTTGGTATTAACTTATGAGTTTCGATGAAATTTCTATTTTTTTCAAACATTTCATGAATTCAACACAGGCTACTGACCAATATCATAAACGGTATCTGCACTTTTATTTGTCCAGTAAGAACATATTTTTAAAATTATATATGAATCAATTTTACTTTTGAATGGATAAATCGTTCTAAAAATTAAATATTATTACCCTAGCATTCGCTTGTGACCCCCTGAGTGCCGCGGCACTAACAATGGCAACAACTGTTATAAGTAATCTTGAAGAATAAATATATTAATGTTAATAATCTAAAGTTACATAAACGAAATTTCTATTCTGATAATGAGGCTTTTTTTTTTCGTTGAAATTCGTAAATTGTATTCAATAATCAGTAGGGAGAATTTATTTATAGTCTTCACAGCAAAGGCCATTTTTTAACAGCTATAATAAGCTTATCTCATTATATGAATAATCGCACAAAAGAGACAGCATCTGTCTCATAAAGCGCATGAAACCTCTGTGATTTATCGAGACGGCTTCTTTGTTTCCTTTCCGTTTTGCTGGATATCACCACGCATAATTTTGCTATTTTACGAGAGAAAACTCCTGAATTGCTAAACAAAACACCGCAGTAACTGTCTTACACACCGTACGTGTGTTCTACGAAACATTTCTTAACAATGATGGATTTACATTGTAATTCATAAAACGTGAAGGTTATATTCAATTCTTCAATATGACTTATGACTAAGGAGAAAACAAGGATAACTACGCGAATATACAAATAAGTAAAATGCCAAAAGTAATGAGATAACTTTTACTTAATGCATTAACTGAAATGTCTGCTTGAGAGGAAGTTACAAAATTATAATTTGAATTCTCCAAAATGTAAATTATGTAACAAAATTGGGAGGATGCGTACCATAACTAAACATTTTAATTACTAAATTTTCCACCAACCAAAACGAAGTTAAAGACGATCTAATTTTAAACCATTAGATTGTAGTAGCAGGGGTACGTCAAGGCTGTTTTAATCAAAATGTTAAACTTATTAATACATAAAATTAACAATCTCAAATCTACATTACAAACTTTAGTAGGTAGTATGTGAAACAAATTTTTTAAAAATTTAATTGTACTCTCCTAATAGAGCATTGTTCATTAAAAAAAATGAGAGAATGCTCAATTTAGATGAGCTGAAAATAACTGCACTGCAGTAAATACCCTAGGAAGGTCAGATGATTTTATCAAAACCTTTGGTCTGTAGTCGGAATAGGCTGTCATTCTAGAGTCATGTAGTCATCGAGATGTTTAAAGCGAAAAGTTCCCATTTCAGTTTGGTAATGGTTATAGCAAAGGGTACATCGACCGTACACCAAACACATTCTGAGACAATAGCTACAGGCTTATTGACAACTTATAACTATAAAAACAAGATCGAACCCAAACTAGAAAAATCCTCTCGACTGGTTAACATCGATCCTCTGACAGCTGTGACTTAAATAATCCTTACCATTAAAATCTAGGTTTTTATAATTAAACTTAAGTATTTACAATAAAAATAAAATAAGCGACCTCAGCAAGCTCTTATGTGATCGGTTTGTAAGATTAAGATCTAGAGTAACTATAAACGACAAAGTTTAGGAGTTTTTTATTTTGCGATGGAGTTTCAAGTGGAAATTAAAATTTAATAAGCAATGATTTGTTGCGGTTCAATAAAATTTTCCGATGTTTAGAAATACAGTTAACATTTGAAAGTAATGTCAGAGAAGCATGTTCATTCAAAATATTGATGTATCCCAGAAATACATATAGTCATTAAATCTCGCAGTTCTAACCTTGCTTTTAACAACTTATGAGTAAACTTTAAAAAAAAGAGAAAATAAACTTTCTTATTAAGCTGAGACGAGTACCTCACTTATTGGATTTATGGTCGCTCAGAAAATTTTTTTTTTTAAATATTTATTTATTGCTATTTACAACTGTACATTATAATACATTTAATAAATCTGATCTAAGTTAAATTGGAGTGTTACAGGCGTGTAGTTTCTCTACACCATTAGCACTCTAATGACATCTCTCAAATGTGATTTTGATAATCTTTATATTTCCTTAAACAGATATTAGAAATATTTTTATGATTACAAATTCCGGATCTTGCCAAAGATTTTCCTTCAGTGTGGAAAGCCTAATGACTCTTATTTTACGGGATGTTCCTCTTAGTAATGAATTTCTAAGGAACCCAAACCGTATCATATTTTCGTGAACGGCGTGTAATCGGTCTAGCTCTGCTATAAAACTCTTATAGCAACCGAAATCCGCAGCACGAGATACAAATTACACGCAACTATATGTCAAGATAACTGGAGATCGGGCTAATTTACGAACGTGAACATTGACCGGGAAAAGCCGATGAACTGTATTAAGGTTTCATTAATGGTGTTTTCCACAAGTAAAACAATTCTCTTTTTATTATTTTATTTATTTAGTTTTTATCAGAGTTAGTTCCAATTGGATATATTGAGAAATCTGATTGAAAAAATTTAAGAAATCTTTTAAGCACATACTTCAAGTGTAATGCAGAGTTATAGCCATCAGTTGAAAAACAATTAAAACTGATTTTGGCTTGCGATATTAGATAGAGTAAATAAACACTTCACTACTGACCATACTGGCGAAATTAACAATACTATCCAGATCTCTAATCTATTAAGTTGCTAAAGAGGATAAGAAAAATCCTTCTGTCGATTACTAATTTATTAGGCAACACTTGGGTACATGAACCGCCAAGGCCAAAGAAATTATATTATAGTTATTAAAAATATATTATATTATATCTTGTTTTCTACAACCCTAATGGAATTCCATAAGACTATAAAACTTAACTCCGAATTATATGCATTTTATAGATAATAATAATTATAACTATCAGGTCAATAAGAATATTCAATATGAATTGAACTCGCTTTTGTAATGGTGCAGCATATCGGTTCACACAAATATACTTTGACCCACAGAGGTCATGTCCAGCTTGTGACGGAACAACATTGGAGGATTATCATTTTTTCAAGTTGCCTCTCCTACCTAGAGAACAGTTTCCAATCTTTATTTAGTATTATTATTTTTACTTTTACTCCTTACTAATAAGATATATTTTTAAAAGGTGTTTAAAACAGTCATATGTCCCACCAGTTTAACTTCGAATAAATTTTGGAATTTAGATTTGATTTTTTTAAAGCTATCAGACAGAGTTTTCGTGCAGATGCATCTTCTATTTCCTAGTTTCAAATCCTGCCAAACTTCGACAGAAATTCGAATCATTTAAAAAAAAAAAACAGTAAAATAATACTATTTTTTTATTATGCAATGTTACTATTTTTACTATGATCTGGCCAATTTTTTTTCATAACATTGCATGCTTAAACTAAATCTCTTGTATTGTAAAAATATAAGTGTATCTATGAAAATATCTATTCATTTTATTAATATTTTTCTTTTTGAATTTCTAGCTTAAAAATGACAAATTTGAGGTAAACCAATGCATTGATTAACATATAAAGAGTTGAATTCAACCTAAAAAAAAGTAAATACAAGAGACAAATGTTTTTGGAATAAATAGTATTAACCAGTGGCTTCGTCTAACTATAAAAAAGTCTCTGGAGAATAAGCTAGTTACAGAGAACTTCAGCGTTATTGTTTTGACTTCCATTCCTTGTCCTTCATTTTTCCTTGGTGACTTCAGTAAAAATTCAGTAAGAACATTTTTTTATACTGTTACATTAGCTTTAATAAAAATTAAACAAAAGTAATTAGTTTGATCAATATAAATACATCTATGCATTTTCATTCAAACATTTTTAGTTATCATACATTCTTGTATTACTTGTTAGTTTTTTGGTTAATGGTATATTCGTATGAATATAAAATTTTGTATATTTTTACAATTACATATACACAATTTTAGTTAAAATTAAAATACGAATTTTACTTGAATGAATAATTTTAAATACTTTTTTGAATACTTTCTACATTGTGGCCTTGCATATTTTTCTAAAGCTTGAAATTGAGGTAGTTTAAAAATATATAACCATTTATTACAATTAGCTTTATCATAGCACATTAATTACGGAATAAATTTCAGGTTTTTAATCAGAGTAGTTTAGTTTTAATGTATACTTGGATACAAGTATTTTGCGAGTTTAATTTGATCCAAAAAAAGACCAGATTAGCTTTATTAGCATTAATATTACAAATCAAACAATAAAGTTGATTATTGTAGGATTTGAAGATTTAGTACACATTTTAAGTTTTTGCTTCATGATTTTCACATTTTGAGTTTTTTACAGCATTTTTTCGTTTTTAATTGCATAAAAATCGGGTCTCTGGTTATGACCCATGCATGCTTATGAGAGTATTATTAATTTTATAGCTTTATAATCTGGATTATCTCTCTAGGAAGTCTGGTGAGTCAATTTTTTATAATTTTTTGAGGTTTATAATTACTTCCATCATTTTCAATAAATTATTATTTATTCACTCATTAACATTGTACAACGTTTCGGGACACACCGTCCCATATTCATGTACTACAAAAACCTCATGATTTCACATGGGAAAATCATGTCCTCCATTTTTTCATCTTCACTTCTCTGTGGCACAGCTATCAATCTGATTGATTGATAGCTGTGCCACAGAGAAGTGAAGATGAAAAAATGGAGGACATGATTTTCCCATGTGAAATCATGAGGTTTTTGTAGTACATGAATATGGGACGGTGTGTCCCGAAACGTTGTACAATGTTAATGAGTGAATAAATAATAATTTATTGAAAATGATGGAAGTAATTATAAACCTCAAAAAATTATAAAAAATATAGCTTTATAGTTTTTCTCCAGCAGACGTAACTCTGGAATTTCCACTGGGATGAGGTAATTCTTTATAAGGGTTATGATAGCAAGTAAAATATCAAGACGAGCGCTTTCGAGATCCGACCTGTACTGAAGGAGAAAATCACCACAAACACTAAACATCTTATTTACGATTTTGGACAATTTTGATGCAAATGGAGCGGTAAATCGAAAAACCTAAAGAGTTTTTCTTTTTTAATTTTCTGTAAGAATCTGTCATTGTAAGTTGAGTTTCCTTGACCGTCTAAGAAGACTAAAATGTCACGATGATGACGCCTCGATGACAGACTCAATTATGAAAACGGATTCTAACGGAAAATTGAATTCTGAAATCATTTTATTCTTAAGGTTTTTCAATGATCTGCACCGGTTGTAAACATTATCGATATAGCATAAGTACTTATTACATAATTTATATCATCAAATCATATGTGTATATGAGGTGTAGATAGTTGTGTCGGGGGGTGCGGTCAGCAAGAAGACAATAATTTATTCATACTGACCTTTCTGAGCTGAGTTTAACCAGAATCTCTGTCAAAAGCTTATGATGAAGACCTGAAACTCGAGTTGAAACGTCAGCACAAATAAATAATTTATATATATATATGGAAGTGGGATAGCTCAGTGGTAAGACTTTGTGTAACTAACCCTAAGTACCCGGGTATGAATCCGACAGTGACAGATAATTACTAATTCTGTAGCTGTAGCCGTGAGTCAACCATGTGGGTTCAGGAGCCCTACGGAGTACACTTAGCTTCATAATATGGGTACCCTTAATTGATTAAAAATCTGGCGGTTGAGCGATATTTTGACTAGATCTCCTCCTTGCACAGTTAAAAAAATTTAAAATGATTGACCGTAACTGAATGAAAGAGATAGTCGGGGGGGGGGGGGGTCAAGAGGGAACCAGTTATGAACCATTTATTAGCCAACGTTTCACCCCACTTTGCAGGGTTTCATCAGGGCTAAAAAAAAATTTAAATATGTTGGCAACGTATAAGAAAGAATAAGATGATAATAAAGTAAACTAAGGTGGAGATTAATGTTATGTAAATATTTGTGAAAAATTATATAAAAATGAACAAAAAAAAAAAAAAAAAATGTACAACAATAAGTGTATATTAAATTTTTTTAAAAAAAATGAAAATGAGACTTTACTCTCATCTGATTCTCTTCCAATGTCAACATAGTTTTAGCTGCTAAGTATCATTTTAGCTCTGATGAAGAGAAGTGAAACGTAAGCTAATGAATACGTTTTGTTCTTTATTGACCGCATCTTCGATCCTCTCCATCATAAAATAATTTTAGATAATTCATGAGTTTTATAATTGAAGCATTTTCATTGAAAAGGGTAAGTGCCAAAATTTCCGAAAATTATTTTTTTTACTCACAAAGTGGTTTTGTTCTAAGAACAATAGCTTAGAAAAGAAGATAAAAGCCTTAGAAACACTCAGAACTAAAAACTTTTAGTTAAAAAAAGCATTTATCTTCTTTTGCAAGATATTGTTCTTGGAATAAATAATAAATTAATTTTCCGAAATTTTGGCACATTCCACTTTTTTTTTTAACGAGAATGCTTCAATTACTTTAAGTATATTGAAATCATTTTTAAGATTTTTTACTTACTTAATTTTTCGCGATTGCCACACCATTTTTACTGACTGTTTTTTTAATTTGTTTTCGTACGAACATTTTTATTGTCTATTATGCGTTATAGTATAGAAATGCTATTTCATAATCTCATATACTGTCCTACATTGTTTCTGTGAAAGCCCAGATCAGTTTTATCAGTGACAATGAAATATGCATACTCTAGCAATGCATGCAAACAATACTGCGCATGACGTTCCTTTAACACTTCAACAAATCAGTCTTAGAAACCCTTACCGCGGTATTCAAATGTGACCTGACGCTTTCCGGTATAATAAAGGTAGTGCAAACCATTGAATTGCAAGGTCAACTCATTTATACAAATCGTTTGTTCTAGAATTACCATAACGCCATGTTGTATCACTACATAAACGTCCATGGTAAATACAATCCTCAGGAATCCACCAGATATTTGGTCGTTTATGCTGCTTTGAGGGGTGACAAAAAGATGAAGGGATATTTAGGAGAAGTAAAAGCAATTTTTTAAAATATTGTGTAGAAGGTACAAAATAAATTAATTTATTAACTTTACTAAAATAAAGTTTTGAATAAATCTTGAAGTTTGATACCTTCATATTATCAGCTACTAGATGAAGTTCTCATCAAAGCTCTTTTAAGAATTATAAAACTACCAACAAACAATAATTGCATCGAACTTCAAGGTTCTCTCAAAACTTTACTTTAGAAATTTCTTTACCCAAAAACGTTACTAAAAAGGTTTAGTCAGGATTTTTTGGAATTAGGGTTGCGATATGCAACATCGTTCGTTTGACTTTGATTTGATAAATGACATCTTTTGAATCGATTTGTATTTTTTTAATGAAATAAATTAAAACTTCAATTAATTTAGTAAATAAAATGTTTACCTACTCCCCTAGAACATAAAATTAATAAATCTTCCCAGCATACATCACTGAGATAACGTTTTAAATCGTGATAAGGAATTTAATAAGATAAAGTACAAGATTCTAAAAAAAAAATTTGATGTGTGGTTGAGAGGCATGAAAATTCAAACAAAGTACTAATTAAAAAAAACAATAACATCTAAGATGTGTTCAAATAATTTTGCAATCGCATTTTCAACAATAGTATTAATGTTATCGTTAGAACCTTGACAACTCAAGGCTAAGTGAAATAGCAATCCTATTTTTTCGTCCGAACTGTAAGTATCAATTGATAACACAGTTCATCATAACTTTAATACGTACTTACTGTACGTAGTTACTATTACTACCAACATATTTTGATAGTTAATTTTGTTATATTCAATAAATTAATATATATTTATTAAGTCTTATACATAAATTTTGTTGTGTATTCGATAGAAGGATAGGATATAGGCTCAAGGCGTATTTATCCCCCCAATAAAAGCTAACAACAAAAAGTAGCGGGCAGACTGGACAACTCCATCATTGTGAACTCATCTCGTGACAGTGGCGGATGGACGTTCTTTCAACCTTCCTCCTCGAGGACATCAGGAAGAATTTGTCTACGGCGGTTGACTCTCTATTATGGATGACCCGGGATCGATCTAGCTGTAGTATATAATTATTTACTGTTCCAAATCACCCCCTTGCACAACCGTTGCACTAGTAACAGTACTTCCTTACAAACTACTGCATCCCTGACCCTTCATGGATTATTTTTTTAAATGAAATGAATATTTTTTTTTTTTTATTTTAAGATAGATTCTATTGCGATTAAAATTACGTTTATTTAATTTAGTTTTATTTTAATAAGCTGATTATTAACTTGTAATAGTTATAAGTTTCACCAAGTTTTTTATATATAATTTATTTTTTTTATTAACTTTTTTTTAACTAAATATGACAGTTTCATTTTTTATTATTTGCCAACAGCCTTCACGTTTTGGGCTAGTTTAGATTCTTTTTGCACCCGCCGCAACAGTTACCATTAAATATAAATCAATAGGATTAAGAAAAAAACCTTTTGAACCAAATTAAGCCCAACTTTTTCTATATGAAAAAACTATATTATTAAAAGTCCACATTTCAGTAACATTTGGACATTTACTCAGGTAGTAAAATATGCCGAACTCCTAAATAAATTAGAACAGATTAGAAACTGCAACTTCAATTTCCAAACAAAAAATATTTTAATATAAAATCCAATAGAGTATGCTGAAAAGTAGTGGAAATCTCATTATAAGCTCTTAAGTTAGTAAAAAGCTCAAAATACAGGTGGAAGAGAAAAAAGTTACTATTTACTGAGTGTTTTTCTGGAAATTAATTTAGTAACTTAAAATTTGATTTGAACTTAAATTATTAAATTTGAGTTAAACAAATAATAAATTCTACCCAAAACTAAGAGAAAAAAAAATCTTAACTTATAGATTTCTATCAGTTTTTTAAGTGTCAAAAAATATTTTTTTTTTGTAAAAAATGAAAATATATATTGTAGATATAAAAATTCCCAAGACAACAACGTGATCTAAGTGAAAAAACAACTGCAAATAAGCAGAATTTAAAATAAATTATCACGAATGCTTTCAAGAGTTCAAGAGTATATTTGAAAATAGTTTTTAATATTGTGATGATTACTACATTTACTAGACAAACGGTCTAACTAAACAACAGAAGGCCTATCTGGACATACGGAATTGAGCTTTGGGGCTTTACTAAACTATCTAATTGCTCTCCAAAATCCTTCAAAAAACCTTAATGCTCCTCTTAGGCATCTGAAAAGAAGATGGCCCCGAGATCTCCTCTAGAAATGTTATTGGAGTTCTATCAATGAGTAGATTCTCCACATCTATGTGGTACGTTAGTATCATGCTATTTTATAACTAGCAAGAAATATATTTTTATTAGAAAATAAACATATTGTGACTGGCGTAAAGATAAAATTGGCCAATAGAAAAGGCCAAAGCAATACAAAAATGTGGAATTTATACGTATATAAATATTCAATAATGAAAACTGAATCCCAATAAACAACAATAAAATATTTTATAATAAATATTTATAATTATGGTTAATATACAAAAATTAAGTGTTTTTGTCTTTTGTATTGCCTACAAAAATAAAATATTATATAAAAGCGATCAATGCTTATCTGCATGAGAAGTGAAAGATGAGGAAAATCGTTACGAAAATTATATTATAATTATACACTATAATTAATTTAAATTAATTATAAGATAGAGTGAAATATCTAAATACATTTTAAAACAAATGATTCTTAAAAGCACCATAATGCTGAAACTTCTCTTTAAGAATAGGACAAAAAACATTGTCTATTTTTAATACGTTTAATTGGTCCTACATCAGAATGTTTTAAGTCAATAATCATACAGACACAATGTCATTGAGGAGAATTTTGATGTCTTTGAAAACCCACTTGAAGTGATTGACATTCGAAAAGCGTTACAAAATCATTGTCATTTTTATCCAATTAAGATAACACAAAATAATGTTGGAAAAAGCTTGTCTTAACAATACATTAATTGCGAAAGCATTGTTTCATCGAGATGAAAATATTTGAACTTCAATAATGATAGCCATACGTCCATTTATTTGTTTACGTATTATTATTTTACATTTTTTTTTTTTTGTGGAACAGTACTACATTTTAGCTACTAGTCCTAAGGAAATTCAGTATCACCACGGTTTTAAAAAATACTTTTGAATCCATCAGAAAAAAAAAATCAAACTACTCCGATTTTACCTTGTGATTTATACAAAACCCATGTGTATAATAATAACCTGATTAATTGTATAATAGTAATTTAATTGAAATCAATCGTGAATGCAATGTTAGATTGAAATATAAGAAGGATTTACCTCTATGATTTTACAACAAAATTGTTAACACTGCTATGAGGTAACCCTCTAAACTGTTTAAAAACCATTGACAAATTACTCATAGATATCCATGGCTCAAAATAATAATGTAATTAAAAGCAAATATATTTATCTCTTTATTATCAACATTGTATTCTTTATGGACTCTAATTTCATTATTGTAGTTGTGAAACGTGTTTATTTATTTGGATTCCAGGACACAATGATATACCTGGAAAAGCGAACAGAAAAAGCGATAACATCAGCATAATTGATACTCCACCTGACTGATCGGATACCCTCCGGATTTTCGTGCAATTGCATCTTTTGTTCCATAGCTTCGAATTCCGTCAAACCTCAACCGAAATTCGAATCATGGAAAATATATTCAAATAACACTAGTTCTATATTGCACTTTTGTTTTTTTTTCTCCACAATTATGCACGTTATAAGTTTTTTTTACAAATAGATTGCACGTTTTACTTTTTTTGGGAAACGTTTTGTTTCCTTTTTTGTTGCTAAAAATTGTCATGTTATGCGTATATAGGCTTATGTATATCAATATTTTTTTTTTCATTTTATTTATTTTTTTTTAAATTTATGGTGTTTAATCGATAGATTTGAGATAAACTAACGCATTGATTAACATATGAAGAATCAAATTCAGCTTAAGATAAAAACATAAACAAGCAAACATAAGTGAAGAATGTTCTTGGAATAATATCAAACACGCACGTTTCGGGTGACTATGAAAAAGTATCTCTAAAATAAGCTAGCTATAGAGAACGATCAGTGTTATTATCTTTAATATAGATCACTAGTCCGCCTGACTTTGTTGTTACTGGGAATTTCAATTTTTTATTCCTCTTAACTATTTATTTCTTCACCGTAATTCTGTAATGTTTCTTGAACAACGGTTATACAGAGGAATTCTCATCACGCATCAAAATGATGCTCAACCACTAGATTTTTCTCCAATTAAGGGCAACCAATTTAAGTGGCGGGATGAACCCTGGAGAGAACAGGATTATCTCAGGACTACAGTAACAGAATAAATAATTATATGCCACAGCCGGATTCAAATCCCTGAAGTTGGTAGCCACAGTGCCTAATAGGCTGAACCACCCAATACATGAATATAGAATAAAGGATTGTACTCGTAAAAGAATTCGAGTTTTCGAAGCAAATACACCTTTTGGTGATCCCTTGAGTCTAAATGACCAAATTTGCTCACAATAAACATTTATAGTAACCGTTAATGTATAAAAATTAGGTGTTATTTTTTTTTCCTTAACATAAAACATAATAATAAATGAATGTGATCAATAAATGCTGAACATTTCTTTTTTTAATAGGAGAGAAAAACAGTGGTCTATTTAAAATATGTTTGATTGGACCTACATAAAAATGTTCTATGTCAATAAACACAGAGACACAGTTGTCATGGAGGAGAGTTATAATGGCTTGAAAACGCACATGAAGTGTTTGACACTCGAGAAGCGATTACAAAATCCATTGCCATTTTTATCCAATTGAGATAACACGAAATAATGTGCACAAAATCTCGTCTTAACAATACATTCATTGCGAAAGCATTGTTTTATCGAGATGAAAATATTTGAACTGCAATAATGATACCCATACGTCCTTTTATTTGTTTATTTATTATTATTTTACATTTTTTTTTTTTTGTGGAACAGTACTACGTTAAAGCTACGTGTCCTAAGGAAATTAAGTTCCTTGAATGAAATCACCATGGTTTTAAAAGATACATCAATAATAAAATTCAAATAAATAAAATTTATGTTTCTTTTTAATCAATCAATATTAAGTGAAAATCTTATCTAAATTGTTTTCTGGAACTTGTACATGCGCTTCATTTATTATCACAAATCCTTGGCTCGCTAATAAAAATTAAACAATTTGAGATATTGAACCATTATGTCTCTATCTTATTTGTGCTTTATAGAATACGTACGAACGATGTTTCTATGTAATTCGTTAAGACTGTCATTTTAAGAAGTAACCAAAGTAAAAGTTATGTACAATGTTTGTATGTACTCCTTCAGACTGTTATTTTAATAAATAATCAAAATAAAAGAAATTACTTTTAAAAATAAAATTAATGTTTCTTCTTAATCAATCAATATTGAATGAAAATCTTATCTAAATTGTTTTCCGGAACTTGTACGTGGGCTTCATTTATTACTATAAAACTTTGACTAACTAATGAAAATTAAACAATTGTATGTATTGACAGATAAAACTAAATACTTATACTGATAGCGATAAAATACTGACATATTATGTTCTGATCTTATTTCTGATATACAGAATACGTAAGATATTTCTATGTAACTTCTTAAAACCGTCATATTAAGAAATAACTAAAGTAAAAGTGATCACTTTTAACAATAAACTCTGCGTTTCTTCTTAATCAGCATGGAATGAAAATCTTATCATAATTGTTTTCTGGAACTTGTACATTAACATAATTTATTATCATATAACTTTGGCTCACTAATGAAATATTAAAAACTTTTACGTATCATATCCCGTATTATTTGCGATTTATTGAATGGGGAGTTACACGTTTCATGTAACTCCTTAAAACTGCTATTTTAGGTATTTTAGGAGTAAAAGTAATAACTTCTAAAAATAAAAGGTGTTTATCAAAAATCTTTTTTCTTTTTTTTTTTCCCCATCTCTGCTTTTAATAAATTTTTTTATAAATCTGATGAAGTGCGCGCATCACACAAATTTCTCTTACCTCCCTTCTAAAATGCTCGTGTTGAAGTTATCGCTATTTTTGTGATTGGGAAGGCAAAAATGATCAACAAAAATTTTATATTTCTCTGTTGTTATGAAAATAAGAATGTTAGTATTTCCCAAGATAGGAATAACAATTCTAAGTTTTGTTTCTGCCCACAATGCAACGATTTGACATAAGAAATGAAGCTAAAATACAATGGGGAAAGTTCAAGTGGTCTCGGCTCTTCTCGTCCGAATCGGATGCTTATTATTATATTTTTTTCTCCTTTATTTATTCATAAAATTCTTTAATATTTTGTATTACACTATTTTAATATTGCTTGAAATGAATTTTTTTTTAAATTAATTAATCTCAAGGCACTTTAGAGAATGATTTTGTGAAAAATACGCATTCAAGCCCTGCCAGACTACTTCAATGAGGATAAAACGATCTGACTGATCGTTTGAAGTTTAATAAAAATATTTGAAGTTTTTGTGAAAATCGAAAAAAAATGTGGACAAAACGTTCTTTAAAGTGGCACTTCTGGATTGGATTGATGGAACTCCAAAAACACTTCAAAAGGAAAAGATCTCGAGGCCATCTTCTTTTCAGACGCCTAGGAGGATTATTAGGTAGTGAAGGAGAAGCCCGGTTAGAAACGAGTTGGTTTGGGTGGTTGGGAAGTTTATTATGGAAGGATTGGTATCTGGTTCTGGCCAAATCGGCAACATAGAGGACATTGAGGTACTTATGGATGATTTGATTTGTAACAAAGTAAGGAGCATTAAGGATTTTATAAAGGATTTTGGACTGTAAGGATTGGATTCGAGAGGAATTAGATGGTTTAGTGGAGCCCCATAGCTCAATTCTGTATGTCCAGATAGGCCTTATAATAGTCATGTAAATCAGTCTTTTGTAATGGATTACAACATAGGATACAATGGAAGGATCATTATTCACTGACAATAGACAAGTGTCATAGGCATACGGGGTGAGAATAGTGTTAGGATGGGTTGGGATGTCAGCTATAAGCACTGTATAAAGGATAGGACCAAGGATACTACCCTGAGGTACACCAGCAGACTGAGGAAACAGGGATGAATAAGCGCTATTGTGATTTACTTGAAATAACCTGTCTGAGAGATAAGAACGGATAATGAGATAATATGTAGGGGGTAGGAATTTACGGATCTTGTATAGCAGTCCTGGGTGCCAGACTCGACCAAAAGCCTGTTCTACATCAAGAAAGAAAACCGAGCAGTACTTTCCGCGCTCCAATGAAGACGAGACTACATCAACCACACGATGGCATTTCTGGATAGTGGAGTGGGATGTTCCGAATCCAAACTGGTGATCTGAATTTTATTTTTAAAATTAATTTCTTTTATTCTGATTATTTCTTGAAATAAAGGCCGCAAGGAGGCCTACCTACCTAGAAACATTGTATGTTTTCTGAAAATTGCAAGTGATATAGGACATTACATATAATGTGTAATTTTTAAAAATATTTCACTAGTGAATCAAGGTGATATGATAATAAATAAAGCGCACGTACAAGTTCCAGAAAACAATTCAGATAAGATTTTCATTTTGTGCTGATTGAGAGGAAACACAGATTCTATTTTTAAAAGTGATAACTTTTACTTTGGTTACTTCTTAAAATAACTTTCTTAAGGAGTTATATAGAAATGTTGTACGTATCATGTAAATCACAAATAAGATAGGGACATAATATGTCAATTTCTAAAATTGTTCAATTTCCATTAGTGAGCCAAGGATTTATGATAATAAATAAATCGCATGTACAAGTTCCAGAAAACAATTCGGATAAGAGTTTCACTTTATGTTGATTAAGAAGAAATACTCTATTTTCAAAAGTGAATACTTTTACTTTGGTTATTTCTTGAAATAGCAGTCTTATGAAATTACATGAAAACATCGTACGTATTCTGTAAATCACAAATAAGATCCGGACATAATATGTCAATATTTTATCGCTATCAGTATTAATATTTAGTTTTTCATTAATTAATTAATCAATTAAAGATTAAAGCCGCAGTAATATAAACTAAATTTAATTTCTCAAATAATCTTCAGTTTTAAAAAATAAGTTTTATTGGATTAAAATAATTATAGAATGAATAGATTTGTAGCTGTTTATAATCCTAAAACAAATATTCCGGGCAGTATGTGATTTTCACTACTTGAGTGTGGAATGTGGAATATGACTAATAATAATGATAATCAAATATCTTAGTGATTATCAAAATGTTGAAAACTGCTAACTGTGATTCATAGATTATATTTACGCGTACGTACAGTAAATACCACCAAGTGGGTACATATATTTGTGTTTGTATGTATAGATTTAAAAGTATGGAATAAAGTTTCCTATTATTATATAAAGGTTAATAATAATTAATTCGGTTGATGTAGTCCCATACTGTTGTTATACCCCGCAGAAAAGCACATATAAAAATTTGCTGGGAAGAGCAAATTGTTAAGGACCAATTTACAAACGCCTGGATATACTGGTTATATATAAAAAAGAAATAATGGCCACAATAATCAATATGGCTGGAGGAGTTTTATGGAAGGGTACCCTTCTAGAGCAAATGACGCCAAAAGGTGGGCTCCATTCTTTTCGTAGGCGTGGCTTCCAGTACGCTATATTAGTTGGAAGTTGGGAGTTGACAGTTGAAAGTCTAGAGTTGATGCCGAGGAAAAAAAGTTGAGAGTTACTTAGCGTAGCGTCCTCACTTTTTGATGTTCATAATTGGTTTTTTTGAATAACTATTGATCATCATTCATTTTTGGTTTGTTATAAACATTGAATATTCTAAAAAATAATTTTTATTGTTTTTATTTTATTTTAATAGACAACTTTTTCTATTATATCAGAAACAATTATTTATTTGTATCAAGGTTTATATTTTAATGTTTTCCTTACAAGAAATGAATATAATTTAATGGATTACAAAATTAATATAAGCATATTATTATGAACCAATAATTATTGTTTTAGGTATAAACAAATATTACATATAATAATAATTGTAACAAGAATTGTAAACTAAATAATTAGTTTTAGATATCCCAAGAATATTAATGACTGAGAAAATACTTACGGTCAAGTGTAAAAGAAATAAACAATTTATAAGAAAGAAAATTGAAAATTTATATTAGCTTAACAACATCAATTTATATAAAAGGAAATCAATACTTCGATTATTAAAAAAATACATAAATATAATTTCTATAAAATACGTGACATCAATGTTCTCAGAAACATCTCTTTGAGATAAAACATTATCGAAGAAGAAAATCAGCGAAATGTGAGGGATATTTTTGAAGGAGGACGTTATTCCCGAATAATAGTTTCGGAAAACAATCACAGGGTGTGTCACGCAAGAGGAAAGCTCTGTACAATGGCCGATTAGACGAATGTGTCAGTTGAGTGTCAGTCGTGAGTGTAGTAGGTGCAATAACTGTTTGGAGTATGTCTGTATCCTGTAGTCAAGGTAAGGTAGGTTTCGCAGAAATAGCTGTCATTCTGTAAATAATACTTAATTTTTCCGCAATATGCAACTGAAATTTACTATGACACCAGAGGCGGATTTGTCAAACAATGAGCTTATCTCAAAATGATTCCGAAGTTGATGCGGTAGTGGGAGTAGATGCAACATTACGATTTGTCCGTTGTCTGCTAATGAGATTGATGCCTTAACGTGTTATTGATGACTACAGAAGACCTGATAATTTTTTTAATACTATTCAGGAGGAATAACGATATAATTGTTATTATTAAGAGAATAAAAAACAAATTAAAACAAATTATTATATTTATAGCCCACATAAGTAAAACATTATAACACTGTAATAACAAAGAAAGATTGCAGACAATAAATAATACTTGAAAAATTTCGTATTTTTTTAAAATACTTTTTTAATATAAACAGCATCATAAACAATGTTTTATGATAATAGTGTAGTGTATTATTAACATTATAAAATTCGAAGCTGATAGGTTTAAATGACGTTAATATTGTGGTTAAAGGTTAAATTTTTTTTTTTCGGTTTCATAATAGTTTTTTCGTGAATTTTATATTAGTCTAAAATTTTGGAGTATTTATATTAAAGGAAAAAGTAATAAGCATTTGAAAGAAAATGGGAGCATTATTAAGATGTTTTTTGGAGCTAGGTTAAAGCTTTTTTATTTATGCTTTTTCGGTTTCATAGTAGTTTTTTTTTTTTTTTTACGAATTTTATACTAGTATAAAATTATGGAGTATTCATAATAAAAAAATTAATGCATTTCAAAGGAAATGGAAGCAATATTAAGATGGTTTTTGGAGTTAGGTTAAAGATTTTTTGTTCGTTTATTCGGTTTCATAATAGTTTTTTTTTACTAATGAGTATTCATGTTTTAAAAAAAGTATTTGAAAGAAAATGTGAGTAATATAAAGATGATTTTGGAGTAAGGTTAAAGTTTTTTGTGAGGTTTATAATTTTTTTTACGAATTTTATATTGGTCTAAAATTATGGATTCATAATTAAATAAAAAAGTAATAAGTATTTGAAAGAAAATGGGAGCAAATTTAAGGTGGTTTTTGGAGTTAAGGTTAAAGATTGAATGTGGCATATTTGGAAATAAAATCAGAAAATACCTTAAGGAATAAAAAAAAAATTAGAAAACTTAATTTAATTTTATTGCCCTTCTGACATATTTATCATCGTTTTGACGACTCAATTCTTTGAAAATGTCTACAACTAAACCACATTTTATAGGTTATTATTTTTGAGGCTCTTTTATATTTTAGGAGGTGAATAACCTTAATAATAAATTAGACTATACTACTTAGTATTACTACAAAAAATAGTATACAATACTATATACATATATATTATACCATACTAATGTATATATTAATTATATTTGTAGAGCTATCGTTTGCTGTACCTTTTTTTAACAGAAATAAAATTAATACATACATATTATGTTTTGAATTTTCTCCATAATTATAAAAGCTATGAAGCTGATAATTCTTTTTTATACTTGTTTTTACTTTCACTTGTATATATATGGAATATATAAGTAGGAACAGTATTGCGACCTTGTGAATGTGCGGATTCGACTTTTGGACGAAAATACATCTCTTGAGTTAAATAAACATCGTATCGCAAAATGGTCTGTGTTCGTTAACAGCCTAAATAAAAAACGATAAGTCATTCGAAATTGAAATTACATATTTAAGATTATATGCCGGGGATGATAGCATCATTTTCGATAAATTTTACTCACTGGAAGTGCCCCTTTATAGAATCTAATTTTCACATTGTTTTGATTTTCTCGAAAATGATTCAAATGATTTAGATTAAACCTAACATGTCAATGTAGAATTTATATGATCTTTAATCTCAGCTTGGTCTTTTTTTTTTTTTTTTTTTTTTTTCGGCCAAGACTCCCATTGGAGTCCTATACTGCCTAACCATGGTTGGGGGTCAAAGTTCTTCATTTTGTAGGACCGCCACGCAATGAAAAAAGTCAACGTCCCAGGCCGGATTCGAACCGGCACCGCCAATAGACATCAAATTGGTAAGACTGTGTCTTAACCACTGAGCTATGGGCGGCCCTCAGCTTAGTCTTATCGTCATGGAAATAGTCTGGCATGGCTTAAATAACGAATTTATAAAAAACATTCCGCTAAAGTACCTTTAATTTAGATAATTTTAAAAAAAATAAACAATTCTCCTTGTTAGCAATAGTAAATGATTTTGTATAAAATACAAAATGTTAAAGGATTTGAAGAATAAATAAAGGAAAAATAGAAAATCCGATTCTAATGAGAAAAGCCGACCTTCTGTTCTTTTCCCATTATTTCTCTGTTATCTTGTATTCTAAGCATGAATAAAATTTATATTCCCATCTCGAAAAATCCTAAAATACGAAATTTTATTACAACAAAAAATGAAAAGTTTTTGTTCGTAATTTTTACCTTCCCTGGTCTTAACATTTTTTGTTCTCGAAAAAATAATGATAACTTCAACACAAGCCCATCAATCTATATAAAATTTGGAGACGTATGTAATGTGAAAGTTGTGAAACGCACCAGACTTTTATTACTTGTGACTGGTTCTTTTGTTTTTCCAAAATAATGTTATTTTAATTTTATAAAGTTATATAACCAGCAATTGTATGAAATACCTATATAAAATCACACAATTAGATTCTTATAAAACATAACTTAAATTAATAGAAAAAGAAGATGGCCTCGAGATCTTGTAATGAAAAAAAAATGTTTACAGTGCTTCCAAACAGGTGGTTTCGCGATATGCCTTGATCATAGCATTATGATCTTATATCAAATTTTGCTAGATGTATTATAATAAAAATAAATAAATAAGAAACAGAAGAAATTTTTATTGCAAAATATTTGAAATGACATTATTTTATTTTTTTTTACACCAACTTGCTTTAAAACTTACGAAATTGTTAATTGTGAAAAATTGTTAATTTTAGCTTTTATTGTTCATCTTTGTGATAATGGAGGTAGGAGAAAATTATTTTATAGCCTATATGGTTGTTATCATAATGGAAGATAACCTTCAGAAAGGTAATTATTCTCCTAAAATGTATGACCATTAGCAAGTTTTACTCAATAAATGACATTAATATT
>NW_027115239.1:48577-53016 GCF_000696795.3 Halyomorpha halys | reverse complement strand
TTTAATAAGGAAGAAATTGTGTCATTCACTAAATCCATTTTAATTACGAAATTGATTATTTCCAGACAGATTCCAAGATGGCCGCTTACAAGTGCCCGTCGTCAAATATTTACAAAAGGTAATTGATTAAAAACACGGTTATATAGAATGAGTAAGAAATCGCGTTATATGATTGTATTGGAAGTTTAGTCAGTATTCTTATAAAAACAATTACATAACAGACGGGTTTGTTAAATCAATTAAAGTATCTTATATTTAAATATCTAACAATAATGATAGTTTACATATTGATATACAAATACGATCCAATCATGGAATACGTTTTTTGTAAATAATAAGCACAAGATTAATGTTAAATAAATAACTATATATAATTAAATTTAGATAATAATAATGAAGCCCTAATGAAACGGAAAGGTTCGATGTCGATACCACCAAACGCTCTCTACATACTACCTTCCAGTGATGTCTCTCCAAACCCAATTCTACTAAATCAGTTTTAACGCAATCCTCCCATCTACGCTTTGGTCTACCCCTCAGACGCTTATCCATTGGTTCAGAGTTCATTAACATTATAGGGATCCGCTCATTGCCTTACAACCTTGCACACCCAATACGCCACAATGCTATAACTTGAATTATATTTACTTAATTCATCTTTTTTTTCGAATATTTTACGTAATACATTATTTTCGAAAACTTTAAGGCGCTGTTCATTCCTTAGTGTAAGAGGCCACGCCTCGCATCCATAAAGAACAGTGGGAAGGATAACAGTTTTAAGTTTAAAAATTTTTCAATTTTTCGATAGAAGGCGTGAGCAATGCAGTTTCAAAATTGAAATATTACAAGCATTTCCCGCCTTCAACCTAGCTTTTATTTCCTCATCAATTTCGTTTTTTCTTGTTACCGTAGAACCTAAATACTTAAACCTATCTACCTGTTCAAACTTATTTCCTCCAATAACTATATCACCGAAACTGCTGACGTTTCTACTGCTAACCATGTATTTTGTTTTATCTGTATTTATATCAATACCTAGTTCCTTACTGAGGTTTATCAATGTGGTTGTATTCAGTTCTATAATTTCTTTGTCCTCGCCCAATAATATCCAAGCACCGGTTTACCCCCCAAAGTCAAAGTTAAAAAACCCTTTTCGGTAGTCATCACACTTTTAATGATATAGCGCTGGATTAAATAACATATGTGATAAAGAATCACCTTATTTTAAACCCAACCAGACCTGGAATTTTTCCGAATAATAATTAATAATGATATTTTTGATTACCGTTAATATTTTCTAAGATAGCACTGTCTTTTTTTTTAACGTTAAATGAGACTTTCAATGATACTTGTACACTCCAGTGAGGTAATTGAAATCTATTCTCCGAAAATCTACCCAAAACGATCGCATTGGTCGAATGAAGTCTCCAATGCTAAAAGCATTCAAAAGTCAAGGAGGTTTTGATTAGCAAGAATAATTCTCTTGAGGCACATTCGAATTACGAAACATCTTTACCTCCGACGCGGTGGCATTTCAATTAGAATCGATACGATGAAGTGCGTCCTCGGGATAGGAGAGCCTTGTATTAAGTAAAGTATTATTTACAAAATAGCAATCGTGGCCTATCTGATATTAAAGAACACTTAATCGTTCATTGATTTATCGAGTTATTAAAAATCTTTAAAGCCGTTACAGAAAAAACTAAATTCGATTATACAAAGCTGTAAGTCTGGTTTGTTGATTTTTAAGCAAAAGTAAGGTAGGTTTACACGATACGGGTGTTGAAAATGTAACGATTTGATGTCATAAATAAATCTAAACAGAAGTACTAATTACACACTATGATAAATCGTGACGATGTGACAGTAATATAAAACAATAACTTTGATAAATAAAAAGTAATCATATTAATCACATATAAGCAAGGTCTTGATATTAATAGTTTTATATTAACAACTATTGATAAATAAAAATAACTTTATGACTACAATTATTTTGATTAACACCACTTGAGGCAACAGTTGGTGTTTTGTAAATAATACTAAACTTAACGCAAGGCTCTCCTATCCCGAGGATGCACTTCATCGTATAAAATATAATTGAAATCCCATCGCGTCAGAGGTAAAGATGCTTCGTAACTCAACAGGATTATTTTCACTAATCAAAACCTTTTTCAACTTTTTGAAGCTTTTAGTGTTGGGAGACTTCATTCAACGGATGTTGCGTTGAATATTCGAAGAATAAATTTCAATTACCCCACTCGATAGTACAAATATCGTTGATAATCTCATTTCGCGTTAAAAAGCGGCGCTATCTACACATCAACGTTACTCATTATCGAGGAATGGTTTACACTTCACGTTTACGTCACACTCGTGACGTTTGGCACTTGTAATGAGGTGAAACTTGGGTTCAAATATTTTTATAATTAGTCACAAAAGGAAATAATCGTCTGGCTCCTGTTGATGAATCAAGTAACCTATTTAATGTTTTGATTGCGTAGATAAATATGAATAAATAAATTTCCCAAGGGAAATTGGGACCTCATCAGTTTATTGGAGGCAACCTACATCTACTAGAAGTTAAGGTATGTTGATTCAATCTCTGAGTATCTTTATTGGATATCTTGATTTAGTTCTTGAGGATTCTTTGCCACCTGGGAGCTTTAGCGGCACCGGTTCGAACCCAGCCTGGAGCGTTGACTTTTTGAAAATTTGACCCACCACCATGGTGAGAATAAGTTAGTCACCTATAGGTAACTCACCCCCTCCCCACCGTATGTCAGAAATTACCAGGAAGGGCATAAGCATATATATGTAAGAGATCTTACTAGCAACTTTATAGAGATATTAAGAGCTAATATTTTTATCAAAACCAAAAGGGAAATATATTCCCGCAATTATTCCCCCAGATGATAACACTACAACATTGTAATTTCTGCGTAATGCTACTCACTTCTGTCTTCTGACTCAACCAGAAAGTGAGTAACGTATCCTTTTTCAATGAATAATATTTCTAATCGCATAGTTTATTGAATGAACTATATGGACTTTCATTGATAGTATTAAGCCATTTTACTAAAAGATTATTTTAAAAAAATGGAAAGATGATCTGATTAAATGTTTTTCAGAGAATCGTAAATATTACCTCAGCATAACCTTTAGTTACATTGTACAAGTTGATTATTGATAAATTTTACATGTGGGCACTTACCTTATTATGTAAAATATATATTAATTTGGTTTGATATGGAGAAGAAAATTTTAATGATAAAATCACGACGTAATTTTTTTTTAAAAATGTCAAAAACGTAAAGAAAAAATATAATTCATCTGATTATTAAAGTCAGAAATTTTCAAGTATTTAAAAATTTTTTTTTGCTAGCATTTAAAAAAACTCCCGAAGTTTAAAAAATCCAAAAATGATATTACCAATTAATACAAAGAATAGAATGGTAGTCTACGGTTTAATCCATCTCGAATTTGTTTATAGTCTAAATTAAAAAAAAAAAAATGTTTATTTTCTATTCTAACTGATAGTAAGTACTATATAATATGTAATATTATCAGTAGAAAATTAAAATTATATTGAACATAATGAACAAATAATCATTGACTTCTGAAACTTCAAGTATCAGACCAATGGTTGATCTGAAATGAAACGACCCAAAGATAACATTGACAAGATTTTTCTAAAAAAAGTTTCTTAATTCAGATGTCTTTAAAAGGTTTACTTTGATAGATATTGCAAAAATAAAAACAAAAACGCTTCGTCTATTTTAGAGCAGAGGCAATTATAATATACTAATAAATACTATTCCATAATATATAATGCTACACAGATATTTCATGCAGTGAAGTGATTCAAGTCATCTTTCACTGAACACATTTTTTTTTCTGTGTTTTTATTCTTCCTATTCATCTTTCATTGGTCAGTGCCATTGGTGACATATGTTCCTTTGTTTGTAACGCGATAGAAGCATTAATGTCGATTTTAATCATACATCGAGAAATAATGTACATTGTTTAGGTAGTAATCCAAAATCCATTAAGACTGTCTTACATTGTCAGTCTCCGACAAGAACTACATCATCCATCAAACTAAACCGTCATGGATGTCCTCTCCTTAAAACACGCTGCCTATCAAATGCAGATTTTTAACGTTCTTTTTGATAATATAACTGAATATAGTCAAGAAATTATTGATATATGATGAAAAGAACATTCTCATTCACGATAAAATTATCCTAAAATATCCTCTATTCCATGTCATTCACAAACCAAATTGGTGTATCTGCAAATTTCAATCTTGAGGATTGTTACATATCAACACGGTTTTCTGTCCTCAAGAACTTATGGCGTCATGATAAAAAAATACAAAACGATCTATTCACTCATTGACTTGTATATTCAGTGATCAAAAAATTAATAATTGACGC
>NW_027115239.1:2773-48417 GCF_000696795.3 Halyomorpha halys | reverse complement strand
CTCAAGAACTTATGGCGTCATGATAAAAAAATACAAAACGATCTATTCACTCATTGACTTGTATATTCAGTGATCAAAAAATTAATAATTGACGCCACCTTAACACACCATAATTACAACTCAAGTCGTCCAATTAATTTCCAAAAAGACCACTTTAGGATTTCTCTTATGATAACGTCAGTTGTTCGAATTTTAAATTACTTAAGCTGATTTGTCAATAATATATTTATAAATAAATTAATTATTTTTTGTGACCGGTCTTAATATGAGAAGAAATTAGTGTAACGTGTTTATTTATTTTTAGGTTAAATTTTCGAAAATTGTAATAATTCTTAAAAAACATAATAAATAGAAATATAAAATAGCTTTAGTGTTATTTTTTTTTTTCAAAAAACTTATTGTATAACCATTATAGGTACATATTTGTAAGTAGCCCGTATAAATAATATTAAATATATTTTATTCTGGAAGGTCGCTGAGTATTTTACTAAGATTAAGAAAAATATTTTTTTTTAATAGTTTCCAATCATGAAAAATATAATACACCAAAACGTCGTTAAAACGCTCTATTAGAGCTACTGAAGATAAGCGTTGTAACCGGGAAAGCATAAAATACTGCTAAAATGAATCATTCAAATTATTTAATGCTTACAAAAAAAATTATAAACCACTTAAATATACATTTTTAATGTCCTGATATGAAGGTTAAAAAAAAAAGGTGTATAATTAATAAGGGTTTTGTCTAAAACACTAAAGCCTTTCAAAACATGGAAAAAAAATTAAGATCATTAATTGTGGATATTGTTTTTTAAGCTTAAATTAAATTTATCCAATTCTTAATTAAATAATTTATGTTCAATGGAAGAAAAAGATATTCGCGAACTGTTTTTAGTGTTGAAATGAAATGAAAGCTTTTTTTTTTTTTGTAAAAGCAAAGCAAGTGAAGTGAGCAAGAAATCGGTTTCGTACCTGTGAAATATACAAGCATTAACTTATAGAAAATCTTAATTCTACATAATGGCACACTGCCTTTTGGATAAGATGTCTCATAAGTTAAATACTTGTAAGTTTTAGAGGTACGGCCCAATTTCTCGTTATGTTATCTTGCTTTAATATTCTAAAAAATAGTTCATGTACATTTTTTTCTAACATTGTAAAATTACAATATACCAAAAACATTATATAATTATGAATTAGGTAAATTTCATTTAATTTTTTTTTTTTAAATTGCCGCAATCAATGATCTTAAATCTTTTTTCCATTTCAAGACAGAATGTTAATATCAATTAAATTTATATTCTTTTTTACATTGACTTCATATTAAATAAGGTTTGTGAAATCAACTGACCTGTGTTTAATGTTCTGCTGGTACTTGTCATATCAACTTTAATGACGCTTTCAATGAAAAATGTATTAATTAATCTCAGAAAATATTAAAGAAAAACCTTATTCAGAGCGTTTTAATTGGGAAATCGGATCGTTATAACTAAGCTTTATATATATTTTCACCCTTTTTTCACATCTCTATTCTTTTTTTACACCTCAACAACGTTTCGGGCTCCTCTGCCTATTATCGAGATCTTATTATTGGTTTGTGGACATTTGTCATTTAAGATAAAAATTATTTTCTTTAAAACAATTTTGATCCTTTTTCTCTCAACTTTATTCTTTTTAAACTTCCAACGTTTCGACCACTTAGGTCATTTTCAAGGATTCCTAATTTTATTTTCATTTTTTCCTTTGGAATTCTTTAAATGCCGGCTAATTGCCTTTGTCCCATAAATTCTTCTATAAAATTCCTTCCCAAATTTAAAACTTAAAGATAAGGAATCCTTGAAAATGACCTAAGTGGTCGAAACGTCGGAAGTTTAAAAAGAATAAAGTTGAGAGAAAAAGGATCAAAATTGTTTTAAAGAAACTAAACCACTCTCAAACAAGTATATTAATAAAAAATAAATCTAATAAAAATTATTTTTATTTATTCCCAACAGAATATAAGTCCTATTTTTTTTTTTCATTTTTTGTTGTTTTAAAATTATATTTGCCTTTTTCAACGCACTTCTCTTATTTTATGACCACTCGCTTGTCAAAATTTAAGAGCACTGTTTTGTAACAACACAAGTAATTATTTTATATTGAAAGTTATAACTAAGTTTATCCTATGTTTTGCAGCTGAAAACATTAGGAAATTATCACAACCAGCTATATGTCTTTATAGTTCTACTTTTTTTTTTTAGTAGATAATTAATTCAGTATCCTTTTAACATGTAAGGCGTAAAAAACAGCCAATAAAGCGACCCCTTACCGGACAGGAAGTTGCATAGCTAGGCGTGTATATTAGAAAAAAAAAAGCTAGCATAGGTAATGTGACACCTGAAGAAAAATGAGCTGTTTCATTAATACCTGTTTACGAGAAAGCTGAATCAGAACCTCGCTAATGGGTCCCTACCTCCATGGAGTTACCCGTGATTTACATCTGGAGCTATTTGTGTTATTATAAGCGCAACTGATGCCGATTGCCATGTTACATACAGCCTTTTTCTATTGGTCTAGTAGACAGTGTGGGCGTGGCCTCCAGAGCTATGGCCGGTTCTCATTGGGCATTAACTGCTATATGACCAACCTCGTTGATGGGAATTATAGGCCACGCGGTCAGCGCGCGTCCTTCCTAGTCTATCCTTGTAGCATTATTTATTTTTCCTGTGGCGCTATTTCTGAAGCTAATTGATACCCTATTACTTGTTGACTTAATATTTTTTCTAAATATTATAACTTCGTTTTCTTCAAGCACAACTCTAGTTGATCGAGCACTTAAAAGACTTAGATATTAGATTAAGCATAAGCACATTAAGTTATCAAAATATATAACATTTGAATCACTGATTTGAGTAACGCCTTGGCTTCAGTTCCAGAGACCAAATTTCACGAAAATAATCAAAAACAGTCCAGGCCAAGTCCTAATGATTCAAGGCAGCACAAACCAATTTTGGTCTTTTAATTTAAATTTAAAGTAGATTGACATTTTCTCAAATTGATCAACTTTACGAAAATATGGATAAATAAGGAAGATAATAAATTCCAATAAATATGTGAAAATTCTGATAATGAACATTTAACGTGCTCTGAACTTATTATATAAACAAATGAAGACAATATATTTTCTTGACTTATTAGGTTCCTCAAATCAATCAAGTTTATAATGTTCTAAACCATTAAAACCAAAAAAAAAAGAGAAAGTTCGAATTAGGGAACTTTAAAGGCAGTTCTTAAACATACACTCACATACACACACTCTTTTTTTTAACTGAAAATCGCAATTTCTGACCGGGCATCATTGTGAATAGAATTTCTTGAAGTCACAAGCTAAAGATGTTTTGCAATTAAATGATATCATGCATTATATAACAGTAGAAAAACCATTGGATTTGAAGGATTATGCACATAAAACTCAAAGAATGAAAACCCTCCAAATTTTAGATTTTATTTTCAAAAAGTGACGTGTAGTTTCTGAAATCACCAATTCATTTCTTGCTAACAGTGCAAACATCTGTATTGATATGATACGCGAATGTTACCCAAGATCTTTCATTCATTTACGACAGTATAATTGTCTTATTGTTAAAAATAATTATTAAAAAAGTGGCATTATTCCATCCTCATAAAGTTAAATAATATAATACAAGTAAGTTCGATCAAAAACATATACTTAGTAGGAAACAGCAGATATTCAATTTTATTAAATCTTATAAAAATTAAAACCTAAATGTTTAATATTAAGGCGCGTTAAAACTCTGATTTTACTATAACTATTTTAAACAATAATAAAACAATATTTGATTGATGAAACTGTGAAAACGCAATTAACGATCGTAAATTTAAAAAAAATGCTGGAAAACATTTGCAAATCTTAATATTTTTTTTTGGATCTTGAGGATCATTTAATAAAACAACATTGAGGAAATGTTTCCCAACTTTAATGTTTGTATAGTCATGCCCTACAAACCACAAATACTATAATCCAAAACAATGGATCCAACCTCATAAACACATAAAACATAATTAACAACACTAAATATAAATAGAGGAGTGAGTAGCTAATTGGTAAGGCAATGGGCTACTAACTCCAAGGGCTCGAGTTCGAATCCGGCTGTGAAGATAATTATTACCTGTTTCACTGAAGGCGTTGAGTCCGCTCTGTGGGTTCTGGAACTCTACACGGTCCCCTAAGCCTCATTAAGTACTTATAATTCGGTAAAAATCTGGCGGTAGCGCATGATTCTGACCAAATCACCTCCTTGCACAACCGTTGGTTCAGTAACACAACTCCCTTACAAAGTATTGCACCCATGACTCTTCATGGGTTGTAGCGGTACAGATTTAATTTAAATATAAATAGACTAAATAACGGGCTGATAACCTGTTACAAAGAACGGTTACGGTTAGAAAAAACAAAAACACGCATTTACCTTCCTCCATTTCAACCCTATTCAGTTCTAGCTCAAACCTTGAGTGATTTGTATCATGGTAATGTAGAACACAATAAAACAGACAAATATAAGTAATCTTTTAATTGTAATTGTTATTAATCTTATATTATACTTTGTAGATTGTAGTATTTTAATAATTAGTTGAAGAAATTCCTTGTTCTAAAGAACTTTTGTTTTTTGTTTTTTTCATTTTAAGACATGACTATGCAAACAATATAGTTGTAGAACGTCGTGAATATAGTTGTCTTATTAACTGATTCTCAAGATCCAAGAAAAAAAAAATTATAGGTACATATAGCATAATCTGCACATTCATTCTACACATCTTTTTTGCTAATATTTTAAGATATTTCAAATGGTCAGGAATGCGGTCGAAAAAAACAAAAATAGTTAACAACTATATATTTACCGACCTTTGTAGAGCTTCATCACTGCTACTTTGTAGAGCTTCATCACAGCTAAAAAGAAAAAAAATTAAAATATTTTAACATAGTAGGATCATAAGATTCAAAAAAGGTAAATTAAGGTAGAGTTAAAATTATGTAAGAGTGAGTGAAAAGACAATTATACACAAATAACTAAATAAGAATAAGATAGATAGATAATAAAATGAGAAATAAAATAGACAATGATAAGTATAAAAAAAAACCCAATGATACCATGTCATTTTTAACCTATCAGTTTTCCAAATTTTTTAAATATTTTTATCACTGTCTATTTTATATTAATATTATTTAATTTCTTCTTTTCTTTCATTTGTATATCATTTTTTTCACTTATCTTTATATAATTTTAATCCTACCTTAATTTACTTTTTTGTATCTTATGATCCTATTATGTCAAAATATTTTTAGTTCTTTTGGATCTTTTTAATCCTTATGAAGCTCTACAAAGTGGGGCGAAACGTCGGCAAATAAATAGCTGCTAACTATCTTTGTTTCATTTTACAGCACCCCTGACCATCTTCTTCATAATTTGAAATAATACGGTCAATTATTTATATATTTAATATATTAATATATTTCCGTATCGGTTGAATAACTTAACTGCAAATGCAAGCATTGCAGAATAGATTGTAGAAAACTATCATTAGTTCTCATTCACACTGATGAGGCTGTTATTCAAATAGATTAATCTTCGCAATGATGAAATTCTCTTCTCTAGGGTATTAAATTAAAGCCCTTGGCCATGAATCAGCTCAAGGTATCCCGTCTTTAAATATTTTTGCTTTTTTTTCTGCGAAGGTTGTGATGTCCAGGGCATTTTTACCTTGACGCCTGGCCCGAGGAAAAGCAGCTCGGTACCTCCCCCTACTGGTATCTCGAGTTTTTTCAGCCATGAAATTCTTCTCAGGTCAAGCATCGTCCGTTTATCCAGATGGCCGCAAAATTATATTCCCACTTTTTCAATAATGGCATACTATCTATTTATATACCATGAACATACCTTAAAATTAATTATAGTTCAAATGTTATTTAAAAGAGAGAATAATGTTGTTTGGCAAGGTAAAGAACAAAACCTAATCAGCAGGACGCATTGAAGAATAAATTCTTTTACAATTACGTATTTTGATTGCAAGCATTTATTAAACACCTGATTAGATATCTTTAAGAATCTATCATCAAAAACAAAAATAGCTCCCGGATTCGAATCTAGCAGATAATTACTTATTCTGGTGCTGTAGTCGTGAGTTAACTCTGTGGATGGGGAGAGCCCCTTGGAGTCCGCCCAGCCCTCTTAAAGTTGGTAACCCTATTTGGGGGAAAATCTGGTGGTTGAGTGTAATTTTGAAATCATCATCCCCCTGTAAAACTGTTCTTCTAAAAACAGTGCTTCCTTACAAAGAACTGATCCATGACCCCTCATAGGTCGAAACGATTCACACATTATTATCAGAAAATCGATTTATGCACATCTACACTAAGTATCCACACTCCTATCTACGGTAATAACATTATCAGCAAACGTTTAATTTGTATAAAGTTATCGTATTAGTATTTACTATCTTTAATATATCCTCAATCCTTGCAAGGTTGAGCATGCAAAATAATAGACAGAATTAAATAATAATAGGTATAAGTTATAATAATTTACTGAATCCCAAACAAACTAAAACAATTTTTTTTTTTAATCCCTCCAAGATAATATAGGGCTTACACGTGGAACATGCTCTACATATTTTTTTTAATGTATTTAAGCGATTAATTGAGAAACTTGAAATTCCAAAGGCTTTAAATCTAATTATTTATACAATAAAAATATACTTTATCTAACTTTTTTCATTGATATATGCAATACCTCTGACTATGGAATATATGCATTAATAAATTATCCACTCAAAGATATTTGCATACGATCTAATCCTCGCTTCGGTTGTCAATTTCTTGTCCACTAGAATATACGGACCATGCATTCCAGCTATATTTATGCATGATTATGCAATATTGTACAACCTTGATAGATGATAACATAGCTAAGCACATGATAATTACAACACACACTTCCAACAAATAGTTTACACGTCATTATTTATATTTGCCGCAAGACATAAAGGTTATTAGCAAAAATAAAATATATATATTATACTATATATATTTTTTTAATTTACCAGCAAATAGATAGCTCCCAACTCATCTCCAGTAGATGGCGAAAAAGGAAATCTATTGGCATACATGGAATCTATTGACAAGTCTCGATGAGCCCACATATATTATCATATAATATAAAAACAAAATTATGTATAAATTAACAATAACAAAATGACTATTTAACATGACTGCAGATACCTACCCTTACAATCAAACAATATTAGGTTACATATAAAAAAAATTAATTTATGAATCTAACAAAATATTAAGTAGATTACAGTGGGAAAAATTTAAACCAAAATGCTACACAGAAAAAAAATTAAATATATATTGTTTATATCATATGGTTTTTGTAGACCTCGAGGTCGTTATTTACAATGAAAAATAATTCATAGAGCCATGACTATCGTACTAAATGTAATATATTTTATTAAAATGGATTTAGTGAATGACACAATTTCTTCCTTATTAAACTATAATAGTTTATTTCATATCATACAGCAACGTTTCGGGAGATTTCCCCCATCTTCAGGCTGTTGATAACAAAAACCTATATATGACATATAATTTTCTCCTATTTGTCATACTTGCTAATATATTATAATATTAATGTCATTATTGAGTAAAACTTTCTAATAGTCATACATTATTTTATGTATTTATTTAAAGTTAGAGTTTGTTAATGTCAACAACCGATAAAATTTTTTTGTATTCAATAGTAAATCTAAACATGTCACATGAATGATTCTTTTCTTCACACCTCACATCATAAATTTGTTTGTGTAATCAAATTGTCATAAGTTTTCAATAGGTTTACAGTAAGATTTCTAAAATTATAACGAACAATGATTTATAGAGATATTAGAAATGTCTCCGAAAATATACAATCTCGTTCATTTATCATGACAGATTTTGTTAAATCGCTTATAAACAAAAACAAAAATTAGTGGCAACATAAATCTTGTAATAAATTTAAGAATCTTATAGTAAAAAAGAAACAATTTCATCATATTCAACGGTTATGATTTATTGCGATTAATGTTTTCAATTATTAAGTTTATCATATTTTCTTAGAATAGAGTATTGAAATATATGTATTAACAAAATACTAATTCTACTGCTACAATTTCATGCTTATAATTTACACTATATTTAATAGAAGATTTTATGAAAAGGTTAAGTTGTAGTTAGTGTCCTCTTTCTGACACATACATGAAGTTAGTGGTAATGATGATGATTTAATTTAAGGACCATTAGAGACCCAATAACTTCAAGTTAAATTTATCGAAATTTAAGGTCCATAGTTACTCATTAAATGGGCTGTCTGTAGCTCAGGTGGTTGAGGCGCAGGTATTTGCCACCTGGGAACATTGGTGATGTCCGTTCGAATCTCGGCTCGGAGTGTTGACTTTTTTATTACTGTGGCGGTCATGATAGCTTGATCTCCCACCATGGTTATAACAGATTGGTTACCCCTAGATAATCTCTCCATATGTCAGAAATGACTAGGAAAGGAGTCATTAAAAAAAGAAATTATAACACATTTTTGTCATAACGTTATAAAATTTAATCTATAAAAGGAAGATGGTCCAGGGGTGATAAAAAAAAATCAAATAGTAAATAAACTACTTCTTGCGAGCCAACGTTTCGGGCCCACTTTGAATGGCTTCCTCAGGGCTAAGAAAGACAGATATAACTAAAATAATAAAACAAAGTAAGAGGATAAATAGCATAAAATAAAAGTAATCTAAGGTATAAGTAAATATGAAATAAAGCATATAAAAGTTTATATAAAAATAAACAAAGTAAATTAAAAAATTAAAGAAAATAAAAGTAAGATGTACAATAATTTTCTCTAATTTATATTGTTTTTCTTTATTACTTTTTTTAAATTTTTACTTTATTCATTTTTAAATAAACTTTCACAATTTTAAATCATTTCTAGGCAAGCCTTAGTTTATTATTATTTCATGTTATCTATTCTTTTACTTTGTTATGTTATTAATTGTTCATATCTTTTTTTGTATCCCTAATGAAGCCCTGCATAGTGGAACGAAACTTAAACATAAATAGTTCTATTACTGTATGTGTTCTCCTGACCGCACCCGGGCCATATTCCTTTTATATGTTACAGACGGTCAATCAACAATATTAAAATACAATTCAATCATAAGCATAAGCATAAAAAATATATAAATATATGTAAGAACATCTTAACTCATTTATTATGGAACATGAAAGGAAGGAGTATGGAGTAACGAAGAATTAAAATAATCTCCATATTTTGACAATATGTAGATAACATAGCTATTTTAATACTACGTATTACACAGATTTAGTTCCAACTTTACTGGTTAACTGATTTTTTTTTTTTAATGAAAATTACGTTCATGACCGAAAACAAACCCGAGTTCAAAATGCCAAAGTCGGGCTTCAACACAGCTACTACATTTAAGATATATATACAAAAAAAATAGGTGGCGACACACGACACCAACCAGTCGGTACCGATAAATAACGTTTGGTTTGCATGTGACAACACTTTTCTGTCACTGGACATAATATAAAGGTTAATGAATTTTTGTTGAATGCTCATAACTATCAGGTCCAAAATAAAATACAATAGGAGAGTGACAATTATTTGTCATTCACCAAAAATTCGAAAACTTAAGACTGCTTTGTTCCTACACTAAATTGTTCCTTAAGAAAAAAAGTATACAAAATATTAATTAGGTTGTAATCATATATATATTTTTTCCATTTGAGAAAGCGAAACTCAATCAATTTACCATACAACAATGACTTCAGTACTAGGTGTGAATTTGATTAATACTTTAATTATTTATGTTTTTGTTTAATTATACTATATGATATTTCAAAATTCATATGGCCAACTCAATTTAAATTATGGCTATTTACAAAGACAAATAAATAATAAATAAACAGGTATGATACTTAACCGGTTGATGACTAAATAAAGTTATTTTAAAAATTTCAATAGTTATATTAATGTTATCAAAAAAATCAAAACAACTTATTATTCTCTTCAATTTTAGACAAAAACATACTCTTATAAAGTCATGCAGTAAAAAAGTATGACTAAAAATTTTACATAATTAATTAATTTTTTTTTTTTTTTACCTCAGTTTATACATTACTTCATCTGTACATTCGAAGAATAGTTGAGAAATTATATTCATATTCAAAAACATCTCAATATGTCGAAACTAAGTTTTGAAAACCCTCGAGTTCGAAGAATTACGAAAAAGTGCATGTTTCTGCAAAACAGAAATCTTAGGCGAATCATGATGGTTGTTGATTGGGCGTTAATTGTTTACAAATAAACCTATAAACGATTTTATGAAGGAAAATAACATAATGCTGAGGGAGACTAATGTAATATTAATGAAAATGTGTTTTTCTATTCATTTAATTAAGTCAAAACTTTTTTACGACTATTGAAAATACATATGCTTTATTTTTGAGCAGCAGCAATGACGTTGTCACGATCATGATCAATTAGTATGCAATTTTTAATAAAATTTATTGCGTGTTTTTTTCTTCTTTTTTTAGTAAATTAGAGATGGTTAGGTAGAGTAGAGGTAGTTTTGTAAAGTTATAAGCATTGTAATGTTAGAGATAAAGACAGTGTCTTTTACCTTCTAGATACAGATTTTTCTATATTTAAAGACTGTACAACGATTATCTTACATAAAAAAAACTAGTAAATTCGTAATTAAAAGAAAAAATGAATTAATTAATGTCAGTGCGCGTTAATTAATGTCAGAACGTTAGCGAGCTGCACGATTCAAAATAGGAATTCCAAATGTTTATTTTCTATCTGGTACTTTTTTTTTATTTTTTTTTTGTTTACAAAAATATCTAAAAACAATGGATGATAAAATAGTTCCAGTGTTCAATAAAAAGGGCGAAAGAGATCATATTATATAAATTAAATTGATCTGGAAAATTCTTTTAGGAAAATTAATCTGAAGATGTTAATATTTTTGAAAAGATGGTATCATTTCAGTCATTTTGAACTAATTGGTATTAATGACCATTAAAAAGATGATATCATGTTTCATCAATTCCATCATTCTACTTAAGATCGAAGGTATATATGTTGCAGGAAGATTATACAACATTGATATTTTATGAAATCCCTAAGGTAGTTGATCAATTTAGTTAGATGTTAAAATAACAACTCACAGGCCGTCCAGAGCTCAGTGATTAGTCGCAGTCTTACCAATGTGAGATCTGGGGGCGGTGTCGGTTCGAATCCGGCCTTTTTCATTGAGTGGCGGTCCCACAAAATGGAAACCTTGACCCCCACCCCCAACCATGGTTAGGTAGTATAGAACTTCAATAGGAAGTATAGGACTCTTGGAAGAAAAAAATAAATAAATAACTTTGTGGGGTGATTTCCCCCAAAAAAGTAAGTGATTTGATAAAATCCTTTAACAGTTTCAGTAAAAATATGAAATAATATTTTTTAGATATTAAAGTTATTCATTTAGTAAGCCGTGCATGATTAAATGTATTTTTTCAGTTTAAACTAACTTCTCTTTAGTAGACACTTATCCAAAACGGACAAAATATCGTTCCTCGTAGATATCCGTTGTAGGAGAGTTTAAGATGGATCCTACTTTATTTACTTGTTTAAATAAATATTGATATCGTTCCTGACATGTAAATAAATATGCAAAGAGATAATATCTATAAGGCCTAGAAGACATGTCCGGCACACACAGCATTCCTTGAGCCGTGAGAAGCCTGGAGTGCTGACTACATTAATTACATTCAACACTACACTTATCAGGCTTACAGTATTATATATCTTACTGAGGATTATAGACTTTATCTTATTATTCTGTCAAAATAAGTTATATATAATAGGATGAAAATACAGGACAGCTGGACTGAAATAAACTGCTTAGCGAAAGAAGGTAGAAGGATAAATTTGAAGTTCAGCAACGGTCAAGTTATATAATATTCCATCGAATCAGACTACATATACATTGGTTAAACAGGGCTTACTAAAATGCATAATATACAGTTTAAACACCAGCAAAAAAGATTTTTAAAAAACAACATCAAATTGAAAACAAACTATATTTTAGAAGTAAATATATGATTAAACAGTCTAATGAAACAAATAACGTGTAACTTTACTATTAATTCGATCCGTTAACTAGGGCAAAATCAAGACCTAACCCAGGGCAAGCAATCAAACATTTTTCACCACGGCACCTTTTTTAGGCTAAACAATTTTCACGGCACCCCTTCCGGGCTAAAAAAAAATGTCCAGGCTCCCTTGTTGGACTAAACAAATTTCCCAGTACCCGTCTAGTTAAAAAAAAATTATATTTATAAAATTGTACTTATACTTCCCACTGTTCTTCATGGATGCGAAATGTGGCCTCTTACACTGAGAGAAGGACAGGACCTTAAGAATTTAAAATAAAATATTTTAACCGTAAGTAAATAAAAAATCCTACGAGAAGCAGGCCGAAATGTAGGGGCATCACTGGGCAGAGATATGTAGAGAGCAATCTCTCTACATATCTTAATGGTATCGGTAACGAACCTTTCGGTATTATTATTATTATATGTGCAAAATCATAAGATTAAGTACCTTTTTTAATTTTTATTATATATGCAAAATAATAAGATTAAGTACCTTTTTTAATTTTTACTATATGTGCCAAATTATAAGATTAAGAACTTTTTTTAATTTTTACTATATATGCAAAATCATAAGATTACGTACCTTTTTTAATTTTTATTATATATGCAAAATCATAAGATTAGGTACTTTTTTTAATTTTTACTATATGTGCAAAATAATAAGATTAAGTACCTTTTTTTAATTTTTATTATATATGCAAAATAATAAGATTAAGTACCTTTTTTTAATTTTTATTATATATGCAAAATCATAAGATTAAGTACCTTTTTTAATTTTTATTATATGCGCAACATTATAAGATTAAGTACCTTCTTTTAATTTATAAACAATTGTGAGCTTTGCAGCAACAAGGGGGCAATTCTTTGATTATTATTATTATTTTTTACAGTTTCCGACAATTGAGAAGCTGAATATAAAAGACTATTTTCTCAAAAATTTAATATAATTATAGAAAAGAATTAATTTAGTTAATAAATGAATAAGTCTTGCGCAAAATCGACCCTGCGAGGTCAAAAACTATAAAGCAAGGGAAAAATGCATGAGCTTCAAGAATTTACGCACTTGTTTTAAGAGTTCGTCTATTTTAATCACGAAGGTGCGTTTTTTTGGTTTTATTATTTTGTTTTGGTCAAGAACGAGGTAACCACCTTTACCTCTTGACCAATACTGTTTTAAACTGAGTGCATAATTAATATAGTTTAGCATAGGAATCAACAAAGTTTATAAGGCCACTGCTTGTAATTTCTAGCGTTCTATTTCTTTCTTTTCAAGCATTTGCTTAAGTGCCCCTGGCTCCAGGATGTTTGCAATCATCCCCTTTGTGGTTCCATCGCAGTCAGCAATAATATAATTACAAAAGTAGATGAAGATTAGCGATTTTCCAATTTACCTAAATAACTACAATCACGAACATAAAATAGCGTTTAAAAGGTCAACTTATTGCGTTTATCAACATAAGGATTACTGATATTTGATAAAAATACTTTAAAACCAGAAATTTAGTATTAAAATAATTGTCATCGAAATAGGAAAATTTATTTTAAACTGTGTATACACTAAATTGAAATGTATGAATAAAAGTTTAAAAGCCACATTTTAACGAAACAGCTAGCTTTCACGATCTTCAGCTTTATATTTAACGCAGAACTTACACTAAATGATTCTAATCCATCTAAATTTTAACTTTCATTTACCCTTCGTCATAAACTCATGACTTCCTGCCCCACAGTATCCTTTAATAATACCCCACTCATTCCTGTCGAACAGATCCGTTACTTAGGACTACTTCTCGACAAAAGACGGACATGAAATAACACAAGACTGAACAGAGAGGAAACTGCTCGTCAATTTCGACTATTACAACATAATATACATACACATACATAATACATAATATATTAACGGTCTAAGCTTCCAATCCACTACAAAAGACCGATCTACTTGACAATAAGGCCTATCTGGACATACGGAGTTCAGCTTCGGGGCTCCACTAAACCATCGAATTCCTCTAGTATCCAATCCTTACAATCCAAAACCCTTCGTAAAATCTTTAATGCTCGCTCCTTACTTTGTCACAAATAAAGTCATCCATCAGGACCTCAATATGTTGCCGATTTGGCCAGAACCAGATACCAATCCTTCCATGATAAACATCCAAACCACCCAAACCCACTTGTTTCTAACCTGGCTTCTCCTTCATTACCTGAAAATCCACCTAGGCGCCTGAAAAGAAGATGGGCCCCCAGATCTTATTCTCTAGTAACGTAATTGGAGTTCTATCAACGGGTAGATTCTCCACAAAAATGTATCATTTTATTTTATATCCAATAGCAATTTTACTTATTTTATATAATTGTATGCAGTTGTAAATAACAATAAATAATATTAAATTGTTTCTTAATTATAACGAAGTAATTAATAAGTGTAAATAATAAATAAATAATTATAAGTATCACAGATGTTTTTTCTGAAAAAGAAAAATCGCTACCGAGCTATTAGTTTATGATCTAGATTAGAGATATTATTAATGACACACAAAAACCTGGTTCTAATTTTTTATGTTTATTACTTATGTTAATTTTTAAAAGGTATCTGGGAGTTAGATATGAAAAAAAATCTCATTAACTAAGCATTAACTGCTGATTACAGGACTTAGATATATTATCAACCATTATTGGACTAAATTAATCGCTGAGTTCCGAATGCAGTAACCGAAAGGCAGGCCTGTGATATGAGAAATAGCTTTTAGATAGGAATTCTTAACCAACATAAATAATTAACTAAATCTAAAAACAGTAATGATTTATTTTTAATCATTTCATTTGCTATTCCTAAACTCTGCCAATTAATCATAATCTGTTCCAAATCTAAATTTCCTTATTTATTATTCATAAGTATGTTAAATGACACGAATTCCTTTTAAAGTATATTTTCTTACAAATTATTTATCCCCACGTTAGTACTCCTCAGTGAGGAGTCATCTCCTTCATCTAGGAAGATCGTTTCTTAGATCCATGAAAATAAAAATTTCTTAATGAAATTTCTAAATTTGATGAGGTAAAGTAAAAAAATTATTCCATCTTTAATTTTTTTAAATTTATCTCATTTATCCATTATGTCTCGAGACCATCGCCACATCATCGGGTATACAATTCACAATAACCGATTTCAAATTGTGCAACCAACATTGCAATAATTCAAAAAACTTAAATACTAATAAATTTATCACCATCTTCTAAAATATCAATTGTGATACATTATCTTTTCTTCTTATTTAGTCAGCCTTATAAAACCACAATAATATATATTGCTTTCTTCAGTTGTTAACAATTCAAATTACAGGTTTAAAAATAAGAGGAATTTTTTTTTTTTTTATTGGTACATTCATGCTATTGAAATTATACTGATAATTTTGATAACTGATGGATTACCTCCATGTTAAATGTTTCCAACCTCTTTTTCTTACAAAGATAAAATATCTATTAAGTTCTGAATTTAAACACTGACAAAAGCATCATTCCCAAAGTACTATTATGCAACATAATACTATCTATTTGGTTCACTATTTTATAATTCTAATTTAAATATGATACCTGCGTAGTGTTCACTTAAATTGCTTATATCAGTTTTAAAATTGACTGATTTTTAATGTTTTGGAAGTTCCTGCAATATAAACCCCTACACAATTTTTACAATTATTACATGTGTCATTTTATTCATGTTATTCAAGTAATTTCCTGATTTATCGTTGTTATATAATCCTAATTTAGATTATTGTGTACGTACTTTAAGAATGTCATTTTAATTCTATCACTCAGTCTTGGTACATAATTAATTTTTAAGTATTGATATTTTTTTCTATTGTCATTATGCTCTATTTTTGGATATTTACATTATTACATAATTGTACAAATCTTCGGTTTAATGTAATGTAAATAATGTAAAAGATAATTCATTAAAATAGTGATTTAAACCAACTACGCCATCACATAAAAACTATGGGTTCTAAAATACAGAAAATCTTACGTATGTGTATTTTCGTTATTAAATGAAAACATTAAACATTTTTCTTATCCTGTTATTACTTCCTCTTTGTAATTCAACTGACCTCGAAATGTTGAAGTGGTTGCTAGAAAAGCTAGAAATACATATCTTACGCAATTTTACTCTACAAAAAAGGATTCAGAGTTATTTATATATATTTTTGACGTATCTTACACCACGGAAATTCCGATTACACAAAAACAACAAATGGGATATTATCAATGAACAAAGATGTTTTCATCAAGCACTTTACAGATATCATCTATCTGATTGCTGACAATCACAATTTTCCTTTTTCAGGTGTGCGTAAGTGAATGACCTTAACTAATCACATTGTCTATGTTTTTGTAAGAAAAAATATGTAAATAAAAAAATGTAAATGTTTTGGTGTACTGATATTTTAGGTGAAGATATTGTTTTTCAAATAAAGTTAGGTTAATAATGCTTCAACAACGTAATTAACCTTTAACCACTCTGATAACAAAAGTTTTTTTTTTTAATTATTTATTTAATGTAATTTACAACTGTACAAAATAATACAATAGGTAAATATGTAGTATGTTTCATATAAACTTGAAAATCTTGGGAAGGAACTACCCATTAGTGGTACTTCAAACATTAATTTAAATTAGAAGGTCCCGTGGCCATCTTCTTTTCAGACGCCTCGGAGGATTATCAGAGATTATTAAGGATGAAAGATTAAGAATTAATGGGTTAGGATGGTTAAGGAGTTTGGAATGAAAAGACGCATATCTGTTTTGGGTCAAATCTGCAACGAATGGGATGTTAAGGTCTTTGTGAATGAGTTTATTTGTGACGTAATAAGGAGCATCAAGGATTTTACGTAGAATTTTGGATTGTAAGGATTAGATGCGGGAAGAATTTGATGGTTTGGTGGAGCCCCAGAGCTCAATTCCATATGTCCAAATTGGTCTGATTATCGTAGTGTATACTAATTTTTTGTAGTGAATGGGAAGTTTAGAGCGTTTGTCAAGTAACTGTTGTAGCAATCGGAATCTACGAGCAGTTTCTTGTCGTTTCAGTCTTGTGTGTGGATTCCAAGTAAGTCTCTTGTCAAGATGGAGTCCTAAGTATCAATCTGTTCAACAGGCATTGATAACAAAAGTAAAACTATACTTACTGTACTTTATTTATATACATACAATATAGTCCTTGAAATAGAAAATATTCCACAAAATGTGGTATAAGCTGAAACGTTTTGAACATTGACATTCCCAAATAGTAAAAAATTAGAATAATTGTCTCTTACGAACAATCGACAAAAACATTCGTTCAATGAGGATGAATGTACAAGTAGAACAAATTTAAAGCCAATTTAATTACCTTTCATGTCAAGTAATAAAAAATATTTGCAGTGAAATTTGAGAAAAAAACTTTGAAAAAAAACATTCAGGAAGCATTGTTTTTATTTGATTCTAAAAAAAATGAATAAATATCAATGCAACCTGTTGTGTAGGAAACAAAGAGTTTATTTATTTCATATAAATTTATAATAATGTATATTTATTTATTTAAAAAAATTACCTATTAGACAGTTTTTTAAGTATTAAATAAAATCATTTCCTAGTGTTCCATGTAACTCCTTTTATTTTATGTTTATGCATTTTATTAACAATAATAATTTAACAATTACAGCTTAAATCTTTTTTTAAACATTTTCAAAGTTTTCTAATTATTTAGAATTTTTTACCGGTATACATAGAATGCGTTGACCGGTGTAACGTAAAATCAGTTTTTATTTTGTTTTTTCTAAATTTTCTCTCAATAATATAACAAAATCATTTTTACTTTTAATAATGCATTATCAGCTTTAGTTGAGATGGCACCATATTGAGATCTACTTACATTTAGTTGAGATTCAATCATATTTATTTTATATCACGTTATATTGGGAGCGGGGTTGCCCAAGAAGTAAGTACGCTGCACTACAATCTCCCGTGTCCAGGTTCAAATCCAGCTTTGGCAGATAATTATTCATTCTGTTAATGTAGGCTTAAGTCAACCCTGTGCGTTCAGGAGCTCTCCAGTGGCAAGCCCAGAAACTAAAGTGGGTTCCCTTAATTGGGAAAACCTGGAGGTTGACAGTGGTCTTGAACAAATTACTTTCTTGCACAATCCTTGTTCCGGAAATAGTATTTCTTTACAAAGTACTGAATTCCTGACCACTAATTAGTAATTATAAATATAAAATATTACCCAACTATATCATTCATTTTATTACGCCTAGGAAATTGTTTTTATGTCTAGCCCTAAGATGTAATAATCATGAAAAGCATGAGTGGTATATCCATCAAATACCCCTTTGGTTTTCACGATTATGAAATGAGTTGAGAAATGATACACGAGTATATTTCATGTGCGGACTACTTTTCCTACAATTTTTTCACTTACAAATTTTCTTTAAATACAGAACTATAAATGTATACCATTGCGTAATTAGGTCAAAACTTTCTCATTTCTGTGTAATTTATTTCAAAAAGATTTGAAATTGGCTCCTGGATTATCTGAATTTGTTCAGCTGTGGAGAGTGTATTGCACAACATTTCCGACATTACATCACGTGTCACAGGTATAAGCAAAGGTATGACTAAATTTATAATGAGAATTTCAAATAAACAATTTTTTTTTTCATTGCCGCTTGAAGGGTCCTTTTAAATCAGTCGTCTGATCTGAACCACGATTTTCCACAAACTTATTTTTAATTTTCTAAGAACATCCTTGGTTTTTCGTGTTACACTTCTCTACAAAACAATTATGGCACGAGAAATGGATTTTCGAGTTTCCTTAAGTAATTCCCCGCTTATGTCATCTATCAAATAATAGCTTCTACAGATACTTTACATTCCATAAAATTATACATTAGTCATTCTGGTATTGTGTAACGAGGTTTTCGCATAGAAGTAGATTACTGATTGGTACCACTATAGATATTACAATGAGCAATTGAGGAAAAACCGTTTACAAATATAGTATCTAATAGTTGTAACAGGATATTAGTCAGGGGACTATATAAAGTATAAAGTGTGATAAATGTTTCGAAATTAAGCCTGTCTGAAAGTTTTAGGTGAATAGTGAATAGTGAATCTACTTTCTTCAATGAATCGAGGTATTGTCTAATAAATATTATAATAGCAATAAGTCGTTATTTATATGTGAATAAAAAATAAGTTTTTAGGAAAAAATTAAAGAACAAAAAAATAAATATGTACGTTGAACATATTCACACATAGACCTTCCCGTGCGGGAGATAAAGGAGTCTTTATCGGAGGCTAGCCGAACCTTCAAATCGGAGTTGGTGGCATTTAGTTTTCCACAATTCGCTATCTCGAGCCTGCCTCATCCATAATGAACCGCCACACTGTTTTTTTATTTCGTTGGCCCAGCGCTTGCGTTGTCGTCTCCTTCGTCTCTTCCTATCCAGGGGGATCCACTCTGCAGCTCGCCTCGCCCAGCTGTCTTCGGATTTCCTCATGAGATGGACTGCCCAGGTCCACTTCATTTTTCTACCGTAGCTTGTGGCGTCGGTAACCATGGTTTCTTTTCTTAATCGAACCGAGCTAACTTTATTCTTTAGAGAGACTCCAAGCATTATAAGTTCCATTCTTCGTTGACAGACGTTAATCTTCGGCTCTATATTTTTAGTGAGCGTCTATATCAGTCTCTATATTTTAACTGACTGTTCATTAGCACTGGTTCTTCCTCTAAGACCTGATAGATATTCTATCAAAACCACGTCGTCTGCAAATTTTAATGTGTTCAGCTCCATTCCATTTAGTGAGATCTCCACGTCTTTTCATTCCCATGTCATTTTCATAGCAGCGTTAGAACAAATCTTCAATAAATATTATACTTAATGATAAATTTTAGTTTTTTAAAAAATATTAAAATCACTGTTTACTAAGCAATAATATAATATAATACATGCACACGTTTTAAAGTTAATAACTTACCTTTATTTTAGTATTAGTGTAAAATTTATTTACTTTTCTAGGTAAGTTACTTACTATTCCAAGTAATCTAGAATAATCAAAACAGTGATAAATAATAGAATATATATGGATATCCGCGATATTGTTATCGTTTTAATATGTAATCGAGGTCATTAGTTTTCATTTTGTTAATTGTATTGACTGTGTTATGTTTGAACACATTAGTGCCATACATACCTAAATATATTCATTACACACAAATCCGAATACATATTCACGTGGTCCCAAGCATATAAAATATATTTTTTTCTTCTATCATTTGTTCTCACAGAAGATTAGCCTTAGAATTTTAGAAACTGTATCAGGACGCTAATACATAGTTAAAACTGTAGAATAAGAAAACTGCTATATTTAATCTTAAAATACTTTTTAGATAGTAAACACATTACTTTCTTCTTGTAATAGTATAAACAAAAATTAATAACAAAAGTAAGAAAAATCTTACCTCTTTAAGCACCTTTTAATAATGTTTTTATTATTTTTTTTTTTAACAGTTACAAAGTTACGTCATAACTCACTAACAGAGCTTGTGGGGTTTTGTACTCATTTATACGAATGTTTTATTTTATATGGGCTGCTTTAATTTGACCACACCTGTCAGAAACAAGATTTCCTATAATTCAAATCACTTCATGGTACCAGGTTTTAACTGAAAGCAATGTTTGACCGTTTTTTCATTGTGTATACAATACACCCATCCGCCATGTTGTATGGTGATTGGGAACAAGTATCTTTTTTTTTTTTATAATAACATAAATTAAGTGATAATTTTCATTGCAGGGCGAGCAGCGGATGAGGCGCGAGCGCTGGTTGCGGTGTTCATCCTACTCTTAGCTCTAGTACCCGCCGGCTCCAAGCATACCAGAAAAACCCACATCTACATCAACTCCAGCAAGGCCCAAGATGTGAGTGATCCCGATTTACTCCTGTTAGATCGCTGTCATCCACCTCTTCAGTACTAATCGACCTCTGTTTTAGGGATCCCGTGGACGTAACAGGGCGGAGGCGGAACCGGAAGGAATGGCCGGGAGGAGTAAGCCCAGCCCCAAGCCGCTACGGAGGCTGCGAGTACAAGCTGGAAACACGAGGGAGGAGTTCATGGGTAACTTTAAGAAGTTGCCGGTCGAGTTCTGCAACCGGTTAATAAACAGCTCGGTAGGTTAACAATACAATATAAATAGATTCTAACATAATGTAACAGCAAGCCATTGCTGAAGATGTTGGATAAAGAGAGTTCTGAATCATACTTGCGGTTTTTCAGATTCAATCAATTAAGATTTTGGGCACATTCTAAGCTAGTGTTGCCGAAAGGCAATGTAGGGTGTAAATAAATAAACGTAACAGCAAGGATTTAAATCCCTTGAATAAAACTTGCTTGCTCAGTCTAAACGGAAAATTTTAATGTTTTTTTTTTTTTGTTAATACTGAAATAATCAAGATTTGGAGTATGTCAGATTAGGTTTAACCCAGGACTAAACTGATCCTTGACTCAGCAATCCGCCCTAAGGGTCCACTCCGTCCCAAAAAAACATAAAAAATGCTGTTACCGTCGTTTCTTATTTCTAAAGACCTCTCGTTCTACAAAACTGCTGAGCCGTTTTAAATAAAATATTAATATTAAATTATAGTACATTAAAAAGATATATAGGGGTTAGTAGTTAATAGTATACATATTATAGTTATATAGGACTGCTAAAAACAATTCTTTGGATGACAATCACTGACGAAAATCGTAACCAAATTTTTCCCTATGAGTTACGTAAGTTGTAACTTCATTTCCTGGATTCTGATTCAGGTAATTTTTCAAGATCAGTTATAACGAGGACAAATCTTCAAACTTAAAAAAAAAAAAAAATTGCATCAAAATATTTGATTTATTTTTTTAATTTTACTAAAAAATTGCATTGGTCTTATTTAATATATATATATTGCGTTATTTTCAAAAGCCTTGTTGTATTTTTATGGGTAATATAACAATTTAATTTAATAGTAGACAATCTGGGAATATATTCACTGCTAAAGAGAATAAAGCATTCCTAATGATTTCTGTGTTATAATTGTTAATAATGAGTTAAACAAGTTTAAAAAAAAAAAAAAAACATGAAAATACTATGTAAAAATAATAATGATTAACAAATGAAAAATCAAAATACAAAGTAGCAAACCAAAACTACTAATTTTATGTATAAATGATTGGCCATAACTGAAATGAAGGAGATGGACGAGAATGCGGTCAAAAAGGAACAAAAATAGCAACTATATATTTGCCTACTCTCCACGGCTTCGTCAGGGCGAATAAAGATACAAAACAACAAAAAATATGTTGACATTGTAAGATAATAAGATGACAATAAAGCAAACTAAGTGGGAATAAAAATTATATTACAATGAACAAAAAGAAATAGAAATGAGACGTTCAATAATAAGTGTATTAAAAAAAAGAAAGAACATAGAGTATTAGATCTATTCTATATATTTTAGATCTAATCTGAAACTCTATGTTATTTCTTGTTTTATAAACACTTATTATTCTACATCTTACTTTTACTTCTTTTCGTTTATTGTTATAATATTTTAACTTATATTTACACAGTTTTTAACCCCACTTTAGTTTAATTTATATTTATGTTTTTATCTTACATTTTCAACATATTTTTAGTTTGTGTTTTATCTCTTTTAACCTAAATGAAGCCCAGCAAAGTGGGACAAACGTAGGTAAATAAATAGTTGCAAACTTTTTGCCTGCACTCCCGTCCATCTCCTTCAAAAATAACTAATATTTATAGGATTAATAAAATAAATAACTTAAAAATTAAAAAAAAATAATGTCCATACTATACATTTCTAGCAGAGATCTCAGGTTATTTTTCTTTTTTTATTTAAATTTATTTTCTCTTTGGAACCAAATGGGGTAAAATTATATGTTCTTTTAGAAAATAAGTACACCATGAAGTAAAAATATACATAATGTAAATTCTTGTGTTTTTACCATAAATATAATTTCTCCCTAAATTTTTTTTATAGGTTACTTTTGTAAAAAAAAATGTATACTTGTATCAAACTTTGACAAGGGAAAATAAACCATAAAATTTAAGATATACAGTGACTCCCAAGAGCGTAGAAATGGTGAAAAACGAAAAGGTTCTAAAATGAGTCAATATATTTTAATAACTGACACATCGGAAGAGCAAGTTGAGACTTGTAGAATTGACGTATTGGTATGTCTGTCACCTTATCAGTAGTGAATCTTGAGAATCATTTTCCTGACAGTGATAATTTGAAATATGTAGGTTACGATATTTATTTGACAATAACTGCAATTAAAAATATTATTAATCTTATGAGAAGTATTATTAAACAACACTAATTGTGCGATAAATTACACTCTGACTACATGTTATATAAAATATTTTAACAGTAAATCATCAAAGATTTATTATTACATTATACATTGTAACTAGTGAGGAGTCCTGTCTTAATCACGCTATCTCCACTCGTTTTAGATTTTTTTTTTTTAAAACCACTTAGAGCCCAAACCTTCAGAAACCCAGATATTATACACATTACTATTTATTTTTTCAATATTGAATTATTTTATAAATGTTACTAAAAATGGTTTTAAAAATACAATAATCACTTATAATACACTGATTTAGCACCTAAGAATTCAACACATTAAAATATAATCCTTATTCCTCCCTATCAGTGATAATGAACAAATATTAATTTGTATAAACCTCTCATAAATGTTTAAGTGATTTATTTTGATAGATTTAATATTAGAAAATGTGAATTGTTTACCAAATTTAATACTTAAAATATTAAAACTAATTATTAGACAAACGTATGATCATTTTTTAAAATATAAAAATAACATTTTAGTTTTATCATCTACACCTCCAATGTAGTTCTTTAAGTATGGAGTACACCGCAACCTCATCGAAAAAAAGAGTACCTTCTAATCTTGATTACCTACTACGCTTTTTTTCCACACAGGAAATAAAAAAGAAAAATAAATGGCCACAAAAATTGATAACTTTGTCTCAAACATCAAAAAACAAATTTGTATCCTCGTACTTTTTTTTTATTCCACCGTTCTTGGCCACTTCTGGAAAACGGGTGGGTATTCTTCTGGTTACTAATCTACCTTGTGGTCGAGATTCATTCCATGGGGTCGCCAGAAAACAAGTCAACCTGTCTGCTCTGGTTGGATTCGAATCTCCGCTGCTTCTGACCAGAGGTTTGTCAACCCGGACTTGTACCGTGCCTGTTATCAAATCCATGTAACTGTTATAACACCACGTTAGTCAAATTTTGTTTAAATCTGGATTCTGCATTCGGTGTCGAGATGGACCCACATCAATTTCACAAACTCTTTTGCATACTCATACGTAAACGTATTTTCCTTAGCGTGCCTATCGAAAACGGCTCGTCCAATTTGGCCCAAAGTTTGAGGTTGGAGAAACGTATTAAAAAAAAAACCAGTATCAATTTTTTTAAACATCAATCCCCAATTTTGCTTAAGAATGCGAAAAAAATTTTTTTATTCTCAAACAATGAATCATATATATAAGAAAAAATTATGGATATATCCATTTGAATTTTGTAAATAAAGGAGGATTTGAAAAGAATAATAATTAAATTTATTATCTACCAAAATAAATCTGAGCCGATGTTCTCGGCACACGTTTCATTAATTAGTTGTTTTAGTCTTTCTCAAGGAAGAGTCGTACAAGATTATTTTTAGTAGGAAGAGGATAAACCCAGTAGTAATGTAAAAACTTAAATGATCTGTAGGAAACATGATATATCATTAAACAGTCAACTATATAGAGATTATTTTTAATTGCGTAAGGAAAAAAGTCATTAATGGCAAAAACAGCATGTTAAAGTTTGATGGTTGATTTCAATTACCCCAATCACTTAAAACCCAAACATTTTTAGGGTCTGATTTCCGTTAGTGACCTAAGTTAAAGTAATCAAATAAATATTTAATACCGATTCATTTTAAACCTCCGGTAATTGAGGGAACTTAATTAGAAACGTATATTATATATATATATATATATATAATGATCAAGTAAATATTTTCCGTTTATTAATCATAAATAATTTTTTTCTAACATTACCATTTCAATGAGATAAAGTTTGACTATAGATATTTTCCGACAAGAAACTAGCGGAAAAATGTAAGGCGCATGAGGGGAACAGGATTTGGAACGGAAAACCGTACTACGCATGCGTCTCACACTTTAATGAGTTTTGAATAGTGTTGGAAAACGCCAGTGTAAGTAATTTCTCAAGTATCGCTTACTAATTGCAAACCTTTTTACTTTCACTTGACTGGACGCATATATATATGTTTGTGACGGAAAAAGCCAGTTCTGAGGTCCCCTGAGTTCAAATTATTAAAATGTCTGAGTGTATGTGATAAAAAGATATCAAATTCGAATAAACGTAGTTCCATATCTCAACCAACCACTTCTTGAACAAGTTACATATTTACGGCGGGTATATACCTCGTAAGTTAGAATAACAGTTTGATAAAATCGACTGACCAGAAGTGCAACTTTATATGATCGATTTTTAACATAATTTAAATTTTCCTAAAAACAGTTGGAAATGACTAAATTAGGTCTTGTCCTCATTGAAATAGTCTCACAGAACTTAAATACCGATAATAAAAAAAAAAAATCTCTAAGGTATTCAATTTTGCTTATCTGTAATAATCAACCATCTCTCATTGTTAGTATTATTAACAAAATGGGTTAAAATGAACTATGAAAGAATTTGAAAATTAACTAGAAGTGAAAACGGTTTGCACGCAGCCGGTAAAGACGTACTGAGAAATCAGAAATAGCCGAAAGAGTTCGATCTCTTCCTATCCCATACTACACGGCTTTGTTAAATTTTATTCAAGTGTTGTATTCTAGGTAGGAACAAAGTTGATAATCGTTTTTCACGCTATAAGGGACGAATATTCGTATCAATAGAAAAATATCGATTGAAATTAAAGTATCTTTAATTTATATATGTATAAATAGTTGACCGTAAAAATTGATATATAGGAAGATGGTCAGGGTTGCGGTCACAAGTGAAACGAAAATAGTTTACAACTATTTTATTTTCCAACGTTTCGCCCCACTTTGTAGGGCTTCATCAGGGCTGTCCAAATAAATAAGTTGAACAGCTTATTTATTTGTTCAACTGTTCAACTTATTTATTTGGACAGCCCTGATGAAGCCCTACAAAGTGGGGCGAAACGTTGGAAAATAAAATAGTTGTAAACTATTTTCGTTTCACTTGTGACCGCAACCCTGACCATCTTCCTATATATCTTTAATTTAGTTTATTTAACAAATTAATCACCGCTGTTGATATTAATAAACAATGGACGAATATAAAATATGATAATTAGTGTTTTTCCATGATTTTTATGACAATAATAAGAATTTACTTTCACTTACCTATATAAAATATACAGTAAGGGAATTGTGATCCTGAAATAACTCTTTTGAAATGTACAAGGATTAATTCCATCTGGAAGTATGGAGGTAAGTGAATGTTGTATGATGCAGGGACCAGTTTTTTTTTTTCTTTTTTTTTTAGTTTGTCATAGAAGCACGTCATTGAACTTGAAATGTATAGTCCTTCTTGATTTTGAGGATAACTGATACAGACGACAGCTCCATATCTTATGCAAATACTGAACGGTAGACGTCACAACGCTTCCGTAGCCGGAACCCACTCCTCCAATCGGAGTTATCAGTCGAAGATAAATATAACCTAGTAGCTATTTCGGTACTAGCTCATTGATGAGACTAATCCATTGATAAAAGTTGACTCACCTTGCCTCTCTTACGATCTCTTTACGCACAGGTACTTCTGCGAAAGATGTTTTCTACATTTAGCTAAAAGCGCTCTGAGAACCGTTTGTAGTGCACTTATGGTAACGGATACATGGATATATCAATTTTTATTTTCTAATTTATTTTCTTTAATTTACTCATCGTCAAAAGAATATTTATTCGGTAGGAAAACATTTTAAACCACTGACCTTCATCACATTAAACTGATCAAATTCAAATATTAAATAATACATATTTTTTAAACAACAGCAAATATATTATTAAACAAAATTTTATCTTCAGCGTTACAAAAATCAAAATTAAACGATAGTTTCATAATTTCAAATTTTTAAAAAATCCGATAAAAAATAAATTTATATCATTTATTTAAGGGTAATAAATAAGGGCAGCCTGATTATGGAGGATTAGAGAAGCAACATCAGGGGAAAAGAAAGTGGTAAGAAGAGGCAGAAGAGAGGCCTTTTACTGGAGGGAAAAGGCTACATTTGATTAACGTTAAGCCTCTCATAAAATTAAGAAATAGAAAACTATGAAAAATTAATTTTTTTGAAGCTGTTTTTAAAAACAAATAACAATATTTTCAAGGCTAAGTATATTTCATTCCAAAAAAAAAATTAAAAATAAATAAAATTGAATTCATTTCCTAGCAGAAAATAAATATTAAGATTATATACACTTAAAATGACTTTCCAAACTAGTATGAAAAACAAATCCTTATGTGAACTATTAAATTGTTTTCAGGAAGTACTAAAATTCTCCAAGAGTGGCCATGCTTGGCTTCCTAAAAACCCAACTAGGTGGTACCAAAACCAAGTAAGGTGCGAAGAAAAGAGACAAAAGGTAATTTTTTCATAGCACATCAAAAAAAAAATTAAAGATTATATTAATATAAAAGAGCAACAATAGAAAAAAATAAATTAAGCTAAGTTTTTTTTTTAAGACACAACAGGAAGATCCCAAAAAACAAACGTCTAAGCATCTAAAATACTAGAAAACCCATTTTCACTCACAGATATCTGTTAGTTTATAGTTTTCTTCCAACTATCAAGCAAATCCTGACAGTGCCAGCACAAATTTCAGTTTACACAATTTTAGTGGCTGCAACTGCTGTCACTGTCACTGTCTTGGAGTGATGTGCTGTGTCTCTAGTTTGAAACTTAACTGTATTTCACAGAGAACACTTTCACTTCAGCGTCTTTTTGGAATCGTCTTTTTTATTTAGTTATTTACAGGCATTTTAGAGACTTCATGTTCTATTTTTGGATTTTTTCAATTTCAATTAATCGTAAATGGAAATATCACATTTCAATTCAAATAAAAAAAAAATTTCAAAATCTACTTCATCTTAAATTTATTACAAATAGTTTGTAAGTCAAGATGACAATCAGAGTTAAACTGAAGGAACGAAATTAATAAGGAGCAATGCATTCTTCATTGACACTTAAAATTAAAACATTTAATAATCATGAGTTCAAATTAATAATTATGATATATCCTTTAATTGGCTTTAAAACAATGGAAGAAAATCAAAGGAATTAACAAATAAATAAAACTTTTAATAAAATTAAAAATATTTTAACAGGTGATGAAAATATTACCAGAGCTCCACAGAGGGCTCTTAAGGTACATTGCAGCCATAGAGTGGCTTCAGAGACCACCCATGACAAATTTTTCTGACTGTCTTGAATCAAGGACCAAGTGGTTAAAGCAGTTTGCGGGGAAAATGGAACAGGTAATTAATTAGATAAGGAAAATTACACCATAAAATTTTGTTCCAGAAGGTACATATAGAGGCATAAGAATAGCAACCTGATAGATGTAGAAAACAAAGTAAAATTTTAGTAGTAAGTGAAAAAAGATAACTCCTTAAAGAAGAGGTCCACTGTTTTAATTTAAATCATAATTCATACCCTTTCATGAACCCAAGGTTTTATTTTAAACTTTTAATAAAAAAAAATTAAAAGAACATAACATTATTTCCAATAGAAATTTCAACATTATATTTGATAGAAAAAGAATACAGTGATGTGAATTATTTACTTAGTACTGTTAAGTATAAATGACAGAAGTGATTGCTCACACCTCAAAGAAGTTAATCTGGATATAATTTTTAAGAAAGAAATAATCCTCAATAACAAATGAATAATGTAATATTAATCAGTAAGATGTCAGAAGTTATCATTAATATGTACTTATTGAAATTTTTTAAGTGTAACCTATTTTTGAGACTAATTAACAATTTATTTTATCACTTGTAGCTCCTCTTGGAAGTAGACAAATGTATGGAATTCATGGGCATCAGAATGAGATCTTCCCATAAATTTGCAAAATTTGAAGTCCATTATGGGTTCGATGCTAATAACGATTTGGAAGTAAGGGAGAGAGGTTTCCCATCAGTGCATAGTAAAATTTCTGCTCACATGCATGAAGCTTTAGTCTTCTTTCGTTACAGTCAGTTTATTGACAGTTGGAACCACATAGTTCGCCGTGTCGTGGGGAAAAAAGGATTTAAACGATGTAAACAGAACACGAACTACACAGTAACCTCTTCTTGAATTATGTCAGGACAATTTTTGAATTAATGTGTATTTATATGTAGTTATTATTTTTATTATAAAGGCAGAATTTTTCTCCTTATTTTATGTAAATGCTCTTCTGTGATAATTACTTATTGTAAGGTAATGTAATAGTAACAAAATGACAATATCATACATGTTTTATTAAAATAATCTTCAATTTAAAATGCTGCAGCATGTATAAATTGAAAAAAAAAAAAAAAGGATGAAATCAGTATTCTTGGTCCTAAATTTAGTATGATTGACAAAATAGTGACAAGCAGTTCAAAACTGCAAGATCTTTCAGAACTTTTGCATGAACTTGACTGATTCAGAGAGTAAAATTTTGATTTCAGTAAACAGAAAAAACTTGCATAAACAACAACTTTTATTATAGTTTGGCATTCCGAGAAAATAGATCTTTTATTCCATAGTTCTATTCTATGATTATAGATCTTAAATTGTCCATATTAATATTACATGGGGAATGAGCTGTGTGAAAAGCAAACATTATAATGAATGCCTCACAACACTCCCAAAAACAACTAACTATTAAAATATTAAATAGCTACCATTATAGGTTGTATATTGATCTAAAATTATTTATATATTAACCAATGGACTGAAGCTTTAAGTTATGACATTATATATAATATAAAACATATGTAAAATTACTGTTTTATTATTCTTATTTATTATTTGTGGTGTGGTTATGTATTTAATATTCCATGTTCTTAGTTAGTAGATATCTTAAAAATTAAGTTAGATTAGGTGCTTTATACAAAATCAAAATTTTATGTAAGTATAAGCTAAAAATACATAATGAAAAATGTCTATTTTTCTACAATATTTTTAAGTATAGATTTGAAAAATATCAATATTGAGGAATTATTCATTCAAGCTTTTTCTTGGAGCAGAATTGTTTAGAAAATAGAAATTTGCCGTTATTTATCTTGATTTTAAACTTATTTATTTAAAATTATTTATGTTTGTTATCTTGTAGATAATATTAGGGTATTTTATTTATATGTTTGATGAAGAAAAAATTAATGTCAAAGGTGTTTTCTTCATTTATATATATTTTTTTTGTAATTCATAATTATTTTGAAACCAAATCTGAATATCTGTACCAAACAGTATTTATAAAAGTAAAAATAAACTGATTTCAGAATTAAAATTATTTACTATTTTTAAAATACATTCCCTTGTTTGAGAATAATGAATCTTCAGTATTTTAGTATCAAACAGCTATGATACTATAGTTTAGAATTATAGTTTTAAATATATGTGTATAAAATGTATGTACATAAATGTCTAAGATAGAAAATGAAATGCTCTATTTTTTATATTTTATAATTAATTTGATACACACGTTATTTACTTGGAGATATAGATGTCAGAAATTGTTTTAGGATAGTATAAATGTTTTCAAAGCAATAATGTAAAACTTCAATTTAATATTGATTAATTCGTAATAGTTACAAGTATTATCCAACTCTGTTAATAAACTTTATCAATAAAAAATATTTGAACATAACTTGGTATTTAATGGAAAAATGATGTCGTTGATTATTTAATTTCAAAAATTACAAATAAATGGCGTACTTTTTAAATACAACATCACAACTAAAAACAATTAATCTTCAGAATTGTTGATTCTAAGATTAGTCATATCAAATATGAAAAAAAAATTGGTAATAATATATTTCTTTCTTTATGTTTTTTTCCTATGGTGTTTTGATTGAGTCAAAATAATTATCAAATGTATCAATCAGTGAATAGATACAATAAAAAAATTAGAAAACAAAAATTAATAAAAAAAAAATCAGAATGGAATGATATTTAAAGCCTATAAGTTTTTCAGATATTATTAAAAACAATCAAAATTTATATTGTTTTATCTGTGATGTTGTATTTACTGATAATATATACAATAAAGTAAAACCACCAAAATAGTGATAATAAGTCTAGTCAAACAGTATTAATAATGAACTCTATTAACATTAAAAACTGAAGTATTTGTGAATTTCCTGTATTACATTTTTTATTGTAATTTGAAAATAAATGCTATTATTAAAGTTTTATTTTTTTTTCCACATTATGTATTAAAAATTTCACTTCATTGTAGTACTCCATAAACTTTCACTAAAACTATTTGCACTGAACCTATTTTAATAATATGGATTCATAAATTATTATAAACAATACGAAAAAAATATATATACAAAAAAATGACAGAAGATCTAGCAATCTCTCAGCTTTAATTTGATAGTATTTCTAACTAAAGTCATGATCTGATTTCAAAGATCTCTATGAATTTGATTTTTCAAATTGATCATTTCAAGATTGGACCACAGAGGTATACCCTTTTTTGCCTGCTTTAATAGTAAAGTTAAAACCATAGGCCAGAGGAGCTTATGCAGATTTTTTTTGTGCAGGAGTTAAAGGGGGGGGGGATTTAATAAGAAGCCAAGTATTTCTGAAAATACAAAATTATTACATATCTATTACTCAAAATGTAATAGTGTAATGTGTACGTTGTAAGGTATAAAAATCATATTTTTTCATAAATATGAAACTCAGAGGTTGAGCATTGACTGATATATTTAGATTTCATTTACTAAACAAGTAAACAGTGGGGCTACATGTATAATTAAAACAATAAAATTATGATTGGTATATAATGTAGTTGGATTCCATTAAGGTAAGTTAGGGAAAGTATATTTTTGGCACAAGATCATAACAGATTTTTTAAAAATAGTTGTAAAGAGCTGTAGAGGAAAACTAAACTAAAGTGCCTTGCCTTTAAATGGCCCACCAATAAAAAAATTTGACACATATTGATCTTTGTACATTCAGGATTATTTTCCCTCTTGAGTTTGATAACATGCTGAGTTGGCTCTTATTAAGTAATTGAGTATAATATTTTGAAATCTTTTGTAAGGTTTAATATTTGGAAAGGTTTAAGGTAAAGTCTGTACTTGCCCTTTAAACATTTTGTGTTGGAGTAAGAGCAGCTGTGGACAAAGGGGCATACCATACCCCTTTTCTATGGTCAATAAATACATGAGGTTTAAAATAAAAAAAAAAAAAAGAAAACTTTCCTTCAGTTTCTTAAAGTTCTTGATGAAATAATTTTAATTTTATAGTTTATTTAACCTGTGTAACTTTACATCCTCCTTTTACACTTTTGACTTTACAGGGAAAAAATGCATAACTCAGTGAAATTTTGACCAATTAAAAATATTCTTGCCAGTCTAAAATTTACGAGAGGGAGTTTTACATGCTCTTGCTCTGTGATCCTTTCAATTTAAGCACAAGAATAATGAAAGTAATTTACTCAATTTTGGGGGGTATGATGGGGTACTTACTTGGGCTTACAATGGTGTTTTCAATTTTTTTTTTTAAATGAACCAACTAATTATTTTAAGGCTTTGTTGTAGAGAGGAATGGTATGAAATATAGACAAAGTTTCGAATTTCCATCTTCAAAATTAAAATTACCTACATCTAAATCAAACTCTTAAAATCTTAATTTGCACTTGTCCTGACCTACCTTAAAGCAAATAATAATTGAAGGATTTAATAACTACCAATAGTATTATTGTTTTACTTTTATGCTGTGTACTACTAAAAAAATAAAATTAGTTACAATGATATACATAAAAGATATATATATATATATATATATATACATACACATAGACTTCTTTTTTTAATCTGTAATGTGGCATTGATTTTATGAATGAATGATGGGAAAATAAGATCGTTATAAATAGAAAAAAAAAAATTATCTTTCGATATGCTTCCTGGAATCTAGAAGACAATAACTACCTAAATTTATTTATGCTACTAATACACAGGATAAATTTAGATTGATTGGAACAAGCATAAATTATAGTTCCTATTATTTCCATATTACCCGTTGAGCACATAAGTTCGAAAGATAATACTCTATAAAGATACTTGACTAAGCAATATCGAGTTATCTAAAACGAGGGGTTTATTTAGAAAAAAAAAACTTGTAATTTTTTTGTGTAACCAAACAGACGCACGAGAGTTCAAAACTTTGATGACTAAAGGCCCTTATCTCTACCTCCCCTCCTTTGAGCTCTTTAAATACCTGCGAAATTCTTCTCATGGTCAGTACTTGCCACAGGAGCAACCAGGAAAGATGTTTCCTCAATTGATCTCATTTTCTCTCTTTTTCGTTGCTAGTAGTAGTTTATCAGTACCGAAGTACGTTAACCCATGTGGTATTGTTTATTCTGCTGGTACTCTCAGTCACCACAGTATCAAGAGTGTATTTCATCAAATGATTCCAACCATAACTGAATTACTTCTTATGTTAAAAGCTTCACACCATCAGGTAAATAATTTTAACTTCTTCATTCATTATTTTGTATATTTATAATGTTGTTGTTTCAATTTTTAATTCAATCAGAGGCATCAATAATTAAAATAAACATATGAGATATTTTCCATCAAAAGTTGATACATCCATTAATCATCAATAAAGTTGTTATTTTATCAATAAAAAATCTACAGTTAAAACATTTAAAACTTTATTTTTAAATTTAACTTCTTCGTCAAGTAGGTCTTAAAAATAAACATTTTTAACAAAAATTGAACTTATCTGCATAAGAAGCTCCCACATAGAAACAATCACTATTAACCATTTTTAGTACAGCTGTATTTGTATTTTGTAAAATGTTTGAAAGTGAATCAATCAATTATTCTTTAGTTTTACTAACAAAATTAACAATTTTAAATAATGAATCTTTTTTATTTATTTATTTATTTTTTATTTTGAAGTATTTTGAATAATTAATAATGAATAAATTCATATCAGATCAGTAGTACTATTATTCCTAATTTTATGAAAATATATTTGTTCATTAATTAAATGTTTGCCCACTATATAGTTTACATGATTTAACACTAAAGTTAATTTCACAGTAAAAATGTAATAGAATAAAATATAAGCTAATTGTTAATAAATGAAAATTAATTAACTTTTTTTTTTCAGTTGATAGAAGATTACAAATTCCACAGGACCTGGATACCGGATGAAAACAACTTGATTTCTACAAAGAGTACGATCAATGTAAGTATGAAACTTGACAATTATAGAACAGTAAAATATTGTATTATCATTATTAAAATTTAACAAGTAGTTTTAATTTATTTTATTTTCCATACTAGATTGCAAAGCAGTTACCCGACATCTACAAGAGCCTGATGACCTTTTCCTATGCTCTTGATTTGGTCCTCGAAGACAGTATTCACAACAGAAATAGTGATATGTGCTTCTTCTTCATAGATACTATTCCAAACATCATTGATAAACATAGAGAGGTATGTATATGCAGTAAATATAAATATTAAGAAATGTTTTTTACAAGTGAATGAAAATACAATTTTTTTTTTAATTCAATAACTTTAAAAAACCTAATAATGGTATTTCTTGGATATCTAGTTGATCTGCAGCATGGATGCAGCAATGGGGACGTTGGGTATAGATATACCTGACATCGATATCATCGACTTGCCAAATGACTGGGCTGAACCACAAACTAATTCATGCGTTGACAAATTCTTCAGGTTTTCAGAAACTCATAAGAAATATCGGAAATTCCTCACGATACTGGAGCAACTGTTACATGTATAATGTCTAAGTAGTGAAGATTTTCTATTTATTCTTTATGTTTATTGTATTTGTCATAATTTATTTTTTTTTTTTACTACAATTTAAATTATTTTGTCCTGTTATAAACGTTATTTAATTTTTTTTAACATAAGGCATTGTAATTGTTGTTTGTGCGGTTTATAAATTTATTTCTCTATCACGATCTAATGATAAATTGTGTAATTATAAGCGACTACTAAGAAGAATTAGTTAGCTTCTTTAGATTATTGTAATCTCTAGTCATGACATATTAGTTTTAATTTAAATTTAAATTTAATTTAATTGTTATTGTTGCAATTTTCTACTGTAAATTTTTTTTATTCTAATCATATAACTTATTTTCAATTAGTTTTAATTGATGAACTGAAATAAACGACTGAATTAAGTTCTACATATTTTGTTTTTGTGCTGTATAATCCTCTCCCTTTTATGAAATTTAAACCTCATTTCTTCTTATTACTATTACTGTTTGTAATTGTAATATTCTATTCGATGTTGGTTACACAAAGTAATGGTCAGATCAAATTAATCAGCTACAAATTGTAAGAGTGAATAATGATGCATACAAATGATTTTTGTCAGAAAACATAATGTAATGAATGTAAATGGTCGTTCTTCTTTTAAAATAATATAATATAAAAAATCTAAAATTTTACGAACTATAATGTAACCTAAAATTGTGTCCACAATTGAAGAGCAGTGAGGAAGCTAATTGAATTAAGTGATTTTATATTCCTACTATGAGGGCTTGAATTCAATCTTTCAAACTACCTCAATTTTAATTTTTAGAAAATATTCTTCCAAGATAAATTATTCTCTCCCCCAACCCTAAAACTTCACATATCATGTTCTTCTGTTTAACTTTTCAATCATGTATTTATCTACATACCGTACGACCAAAAAACTAACAAGATATGAGTTAATGTAGAAAAAGTTTGATTAAAAATGTATAAGTATATTTCTATCGATCAAACTAAACGATTTTTTTAATTTTAAATAATATATGAAGGTAATGTAATATAATAATATATAAAAAGAAATAATAAAAATTCTGCTGGTCTCAACCAAGTTAGATGAAAGAATGAAGAGTTTGGAAAATGGGCTGTAGGCGTGGGCTCAGTAGTTTACTTTTGGTCAATATTAAATTAGTAGTCCTCAGTCAAGTCTGAAACTTATGTGTGTTTGGCACCTATCTGATCGTCCTGTTGGTGTTAAAGACTGGAATAGTGGGTTAGTGTTGTGTTGGAGACTATTGTATGGATGTAGTCAGTTTTCGCTTTTTGTAATGAAGTATGCTTCACAATACATCTCAGGATACAACACTGAAACTGTAGGAGTTTCTTCACTGGTATAGTGCTATGTTAACCAGCATAGATGCTCTGTAGAGGAGAGCCAGTATGAATATAATTTTGTAAATCAGTAATTTGAGGCAAAGAGGTTAGGAGATATTAGCAGATGATTAGGCCAATAAGCCTTGGTCCTAACGAGCCTGATTTTCTTATGGTAGTGGCAAGTCAGTGTCAGGTGTCTGTCAAGGGTTACATCCAGGTACACTACACTTCTTGCCAGTCTGTTCTCACACCCTGCTACCCTATATACTTTGGAGAGAGGATGCTTTCTCTTGTTGTTTATTATTTTTATTTTTTAATTTGATTTGTTGTATGAGAATAAAATCCATAAGAAGAATCATGTTTGAATCATACATGTCAAGAAAAATACTTGTTAAACAAAAGTAGAAAATTGAATTGAGGCTAGACTCATTTTACACTAATCCCCAACTTTCCTTCATATTTGGTCAAAATCAGACAAGCTGTTTTTGTAATAACAGTCTAATGAGAAAAATAACTTTATGCATAAACAAAAGAAGTGGACAGGATCTGATGAAATTTATGAGACCAAATAGGTACCAACCCACACAATCCCTGAAAAATTTATTAAAATCAATTAAATGCTTCGATCAATAATATTAGAACAGTAGTTTTTCAAAAGACTGAATGAGATGGGACCACATTTTTTATATGATGTCTAAAACGTAAAATAGGAGTGAATTTTTTAGATTTTTAGGACAATTTTTTTCCCATTTTCTAGATGAATATAAATAAGGAAGGTAAGCTTTCTTATAATTCAATTGAAGAAATAAAATAATAAATAATTGCTTCTTATTTTTTATATCTTAGCAAGGGGTTGATCTAATTCCACCAAAATTAAAATTCATTATCATACTAAAACAACCAAAGTAACAAAATCTGAATTTACTAAAGCTATTATATAATTACTGTTTATAATATTATGAAGGTATTATAAGTAATTCTAAATATTTTCTATAACTTAAACTTTTCATTTAACTATCTATTCTTCATTTTTTAAATATAATCTATTGGACTGAAGAGTATGATGTGTGAATTAGCAACTCAATAAAGTTGAGCAATCTTTGGAGTTCCTCTGATAATACTAAATGCGTAATTCTCCACCCAGAAAAGATTTTTTTCACAATCATTTAATTATAAGGAACAAACTACTGGATAACCTTTAAGCCTTATAAAAAAAAATTTAAGTAGTTTAGAAGACTGATAAGTGCATAGTAATAGAGATAACTGTTAAGAATTTTTTAAGAGATCACTTTTAAGGAAATTAACTGAGATCTGGAAATTTTTTTTTTGTGATAACAATATTTCCTCATAAGAGATTGTGGAATCAGGAAACCAACAAAATACAAGTAAATAAGATGAACGATATTAATATTATTACACTACACACCTAGACTAATCTTCATAACCTTCTGAACAAACTGATAAACATGAAAATGAATTATCTACCTGGAATAGTTGGCAAAAATAGAATCGATTTTTATCTTATTTTTATATTTATTCTATAATATTTTATATTTATTCTATAAATAAGACTGTGATGTGAAGATGGCCATACATGAAATGATAGAGAGTAGACAGCTCCCTTATCTATACCTCCCCTCTTCAGGCCTCTTTAAATACCTGCAAAATTTTTCTCATGGTCAGTACTTGCCACAGGAGCAACCAGAAAAGATGTTTCCTCAATTGATCTCATTTTCTCTCCTCTTCATTGTTAGTAGTAGCTTATCAGCACCGAAGTATGTTAACCCATGCGGTATCGTTTATTCCGCTGGAACTCTCAGTCACCACAGTATTAAGAGTGTATTTCATCACATGATCCCAACCATAACTGAATTACTTCTTATGTTAAAAGCTTCACATCATCAAGTAAATAATTGTTACTACTTTATTCATTATTTTGTTTATTTTTAATGTTGAGGAATAGTCTGTTGTTTCAATTAATTATTCAACTAGTGGTATTAATAATTAAAATATACATATAAGAAGTTTTCTATGAAAAGTTAATCCATCCATTTCTCAAAAATAAAGTTTTTTTTTTAAGAATACAAATTCTACTGCTAAAATTTATTCATTTTATTACAAAATTTAATTCCTCCTTCAACGTTTCAAGATCAACATTTTTTATTACATGAGATGCTCTCACATAGGGACATTCACAATAAACCATTCTTATTACAGCTGTCTTTCATCCATTTCCAAAAAAATTTGAAAGTGAATCAATCAATTAATCTTAAATTTTAATATAGAAAAAAATAATCAATCAAAATAATTTCAAATTAAATCTCTTTTTTTTTTTAATTTTAAAGTATCTCAAATAACTGTCTGTAGAGAATAAATTCATGTCAGATTAGTAGTACTATTATTCACACCTTAATAAAAATATATTTATTTATTAGTTAAATTTTAGGCCACTGTATAGTTTAAAAGTTTTAACACTAAAGTCAATTTCACCACTAAAAATGCAATTACAATTAAAGAATAAGATATAATATTAATAATTGAAATTATTATATTTATTTTTAATTTTGTCAAATAATCTGTTGTTTCAATTATTAATTCAACTAGAGATATTAATAATTCAAATATAGTTATTAGGGGTTTCCTATAAAAAGTTAATACATCCAGTTATAAAAAATAAAGGTTATTTTGAAAAATAAAAATTCTATAGATAAAACTCATTCATTTTATTTCAAAATTTAATGTTTCTCTTGTCAAAAAGGTGTTATACATCAATATTTTTTATATTGAACTTATGTACATAAGATGCTCCCATAATAATTTTACAAAAGCAGATATATAGACTTTTCATAGAAAACTCCTATTTAAAAATAAAATAATTCTAACAAATGTCAATATTACTACATAATTTAATTATTTAAAAAATTTAATCAAGAAGGGATAGAGCACATGTTGATACATTCACTATAAAGCATTCTTAGTATAGTTGTCTTTCATCAATTTTGTAACATTTATGAAAAGGAATCAATCAACTAATCCTTAATTTGGATATAGAAATAAACATTCAATCAAAATAATTTGAAATTAAGAATCTCTCTTTTTAAATGTTAATGTCTCTTGAATAATTGTCTGTAGAAAATACATCCAGAACAGATTAAATTTTTGGCTACTTTATAGACCAAATATTTTAAGTTCACTTTGCTGTCAGAAATTTAATTTCAATTAAATAATAAAGGTATAAACTAATTATTAACACTTTTTTTTTTTGCAGTTGATTGAGGATTACAAATTCCACAGAACCTGGATACCCGATGAAAACAATTTGATTGCTACAAAGAGTACGATAAATGTAAGTATCTTAAAATGTTATAAAACAGTCTAATATTGTATTATTTATATTGTAATTTAACGAGCAAAATACAAGAAGTTTTCTTAATTTGATTTGATTTTTCAAATTAGATTGCAAAGCAGCTACCCGATATCTACAAGAGCCTGATGACTTTTTCTTATGCTCTCGACTTAATCCTTGAAGACAGCAGTCATAACAGAAATAGTGACATGTGCTTTTTCTTCATTGATACTATTCCGAACATCATAGATAAACATAGAGAGGTATGTAATGTAGTATATATAAATATGTAGAAATCTTTTTAACAAGTGAATGAAAATACATTTTTTTTTTTTTTAATTCAATAACTTTAAAAAACTAATAATGGTATTTTTTGGATTTCTAGTTGATCTGCACCATGGATGCAACAATGGGGACATTGGGTATAGATATACCTGACATCGATATCATCGACTTGCCAAATGATTGGTCTGAACCACAAACCAATTCATGCGTTGACAAATTCTTCAGGTTTTCAGAAACTCATAAGAAGTATCGGCAATTCCTCACGATACTGGAGCAATTGCTACATGTATAATGTCTAATTAGTGAAGATTTTCTATTTATTCTTTGTGTTTATTGTATTTGTCACAATTTATTATTTGTTTACTACAATTTAAATTATTTTGTCCTGTTATAAATGTTATTAATTTTTTTAACATAAGGCATAGTAATTGTTGTTTGTGTGGTTTATAAATTTATTTCTCTGTCAGATCTAATGATAAATTATGTAATTATAAGGGACAACCAAGAAGAACAAGTTAGCTTCTTTAGATCATTGTAATCTCTAGTCATGACATATTAGTTTTAATTTAAATTTAATTTGATTGTTATTGATGCAATTTTCTACTCATATAACTTATTTTCAATTAGTTTTAATTGATGAACTGAAATAAATGACTGAATTAAGATCTACATATGTTGTTTTTGTGCTGAATAATCCTCTCCCTTCTACAAAATTAAAACTTTATTTCCTTTATTAATAATTGTTCTTTGTTTAAAATATGAGTCAAAATTTTTGATTCTGAGAACACAATGAATAAATTGCTATGCAACCCTAATGTGTTTTAAAACCAAAAAAATTAGTACTTATAAGAATGATAAGTGTGTATTAATAGGCATGTCCATGACAATAACTATTCAGCAGTTGTTAAGAGATCACTTTTTAAGAAACTGACAAAATTAACTGATAAAATTACTATTGTTATATCCTCAAACGTGGTTGTGAAATTAAAAAGTCAATAAAGTAAGTGAAAAAATCATTTACAGTACTATTCACACTAGAAAGTTAAACCACTCTTAGTATACTCGTGAATAAACCAAAATTTATGGAAATGAAGTACTTAAGAGGAATCTAAAAAGCTTGTATGAATTATAAATAAAGTTGTTTAATTATCAGAAGTGCTAATTACAGCAAAAAATGTCAGTGAGGGACCAATAGACTCAATGATCTGAGCCAACAACATCTCTAGAGGCATACAGAGATGAGAGCAAAAGAAAAAAAACTTATGATTTTTTAAACATAGTAAAATTTAGATTTAATTATTTATTATATGAGTATTCATTATCTTTCTGTGCAACTATGTCTAGAAAAAATATGGATAAAAAATATATATGGTTGGCTGCAGAAATGTTACCAAAAACAGTAACATTGATATAGAAGGAAATATATTTAAGCAGGTAGGAAAATTTATGTATTTAGGGTCTATGGTAACTATAAAAAACGAAATTGATGAGAAAATAAAGACAAGGTTTAAAGGCAAGCAATGCTTGTTATTTTGCTTTCAAAATTTCTAAGCTTGAGCCTTCTGTCCAGAAACTTAAAAGATAGAATTTATAAAATTATTCTTTATGGATGAAAACATGCCATCATATACCAGAGGTGGAAGAGTACCTTATGGTTTTTGAAAATAAAGTATTCTATAAAGTAATTTTTACACTTGAAAATCTTGGGAAGGAACCACCCGTTAATGGTACTTCAAGCATTAATTTAAATTTAAAGGTCCCGTGGCCATCTTCTTTTCAGACAGCTCGTAGGATTATCACAGATTTTTAAGGATGAGAGATTAAAAACTAATGGGTTAGGATGGGTAAGGAGTTTGGAATGAAAAGACGCATATCTGTTTTGAACCAAATCTGCTACGAACGAAATGTCAAGGTCTTTGTGGATGGATTTATTTGTAACGTAATAAGGATCATCAAGCATTTTACGTAGGATTTTGAATTGTAAGGATTGGATGCTCGAGGAATTTGATGGTTTGGTGGAGCCCCAGAGCTCAATAAGTATAATAATTTTTTGTAGTGAAAGGGAAGTTTAGAGCGAATGTCAAGTAGGTGTTGTAGCAATCGAAAGCTACGAGCAGTTTCTTGTCACTTCAGTCTTGTATGTGGATTCCAAGTAAGTCTCTTGTCAAGATGGAGTCCAAGTATCGAATCTAATCAACAGGCGTTAGTGGAGTATTTAGAAAGGATACTGTAGGGCAGAAGGGAAGAGGTTTACAACGTAGAGAAATATTCTTTTGATTGATTTTTTTGCCTTACGCTTTTCCTAATTTTTAAAAAAACAACATTTTATTGAAAGAAAAAATCTCCCCTTTTTATTTATTTATTTTATTTAAAAATAAAGTATTTCATAATTTAATTTTAAAATACATTTTTTAAATATTGAAAAATAAAACACTAAAAATGTTTGACAAAAAATAATAATAATAGCATTCTATCTGTATTAGCACAATACTTACTACATTCCATAGCCCAGATGATTAGGCATTTTGTTCATTTTGGACAATAATCCTCTATTTTTTCTTAGTATTTCATCTGTTTATATTTTTGACTATCTTCCTTTAACCCTTTTGTGTTTTTATTTCCTCTTTTACCTCCTCATCTATACTCAATTCCCAACGGTAAGACTGAGCATTTCTCTCACCAGTACACTCCTAATGTGAGGTTTTTTCTTTCTCATTTGAGCATTTTGCTGACCTGGACACCTCCTGCGTATCTTATTTTAAATCAAGAGCCCAGCCAGGAAGTTCTTAGACCTTTTACGAACTATGGATTCTTCAGCCCCTGATGAAAGAGTTGTAATTTACCATTTTCAATTTCAAATTGCATTGAAAGTAATCTTAAAGGGTCGTTCTTTTTTGTCATCAAATCCAATTATATAAAAAAAAATTATACAAATTGTCAACCATGAGGTAAATGCTCATGGGACACCTATTAAGGGATGAAAAAATTACACTCCTGCGGGATTAAAGGCTATGGACATTATTTATTAGCTGTTCTCAATTTTTGTACTTTATATTGTAATAAGTTAATTGGACTAAATATTAATTTCTTTTTATAAATTAATTAATATTAAAATCAAACAAAATATTTGTTCAACTCCAATAGTTTTTTATTTATAAAACAAAACAAAAATAAACTATTACATAAATTAATGTTGAAAATGCATATTTTAAATGTTATAAACTAAAAATAAATTTACAAACCAATCCAATTTCTTCGATCATTTTCTAAAAGTAAATTAAAAAGTGTTTAATGAAGTAAGTATTTAAGTTAATATTTATCTTCTTCTAAAAAAAAAAAAATAATAAAATAATGATATTATCTTTTTTGTCTGTATTTGCAGAATGCTTAATGCATTCCATAAAGGATATGTATTATTAGCTGTTCTTATTTTCTGTTCCTTATATTGTAATAAATTAACTAAACTAAATATTAATATCTTTTCATGAATTAATTAACATTAAAATCAAAAAACTCAGCCCCAAACAGTAGTCCTTGATAAAAGCAGTTGTACTTTTAAGTCTGATGGTGAGCTGCTACATGTTTTACATGTTACAAAGCGAGAGAGAGAGAGAGAGAGAGAGAGAGACAGAAAATAAATAAAAAAGTAATAAAAGACAAAAATAAATAAAAACGAAACACACGATGAAAGGTATGTATTATTTTGCTTGGCATATCTTAGACTGATTTTCAATACATGAAATAGCACAGCTGCATAGCAATATGTAACACAATAGATTCAACCATCAATTTTGGAAAAATTATCTAATGAAGTAAAAATAGAAATTGTAAACATAGAGTTGATAAGATTTAAAAAAAAAAAGCAAAAAGACTAAATTATGTATAATAATTATAAGGAAAAAACTCTTGTAATAAAGTACTATCGATTGTTTGATATGTGAATCTATTAAGAAACAAAGCAAAAATCTGATTCAGAAATATGAAAATAAATTTAATAAAATTCATAAATTTAACACATCTTAGCTTTTTATTTCATTTTTTTTTTTTTTTTTTATCAAAAATTTAAATGATAAAAAATCTGATGGGAAAAAATCCATACAAGACAGTAATTTGAATGCTAAAATAAATTTTATTTAAGTTGAATGGAATATGGTCCGCGTGTGTAAATATAGTAATATTTATGTCATGGTTTTTATCTACGGTTATGGTTCTGAGATTTGGGTGATGTCTAAGCCATCAGAAAGCAAGTTGCTGACATGGTAGAGATGCTTTTTGTATGAGACATATGACCCAATGTGTGAACATGTATCAAATTCTTAGTATTTAAATTTTAATTTAAAAAGGTGAAATAAAAAACTAAAAAGATATGTTAAATTTATGAATTTTATCAGACTTTGTTTCATTGTGCTGAGTCATATTTTTTATTTATTTATTGATATATATATATATCAAACAATTTATAGGATTATATTATAAGAGTTTTTTCCTTAGAATTATTACATTATTTATTACTTTTACAAATGTTTTGATATTATCAACTGTTTGTTTTTTAATCGATTTTTGGTCCATTACATATTTTTTCTAAAATTGATAGTTGGATTTATTATAGTAAGTATGTCTAACTCAGTGGCACAGTGGCTGTCAAACTCTAAAAGTTGAAGAGCCAAATTTAGCTACAGCTACAGATTCACCCAATTTACTAAATTAGATGTAATGTGTACTAATGTTACTTAAAAACTTCAAAATTAAGCATCTCGCAGAATATCTTGTCTTAAAGTCTATTAAGTTTGCTGCTACTTCAGACCAAAATGAGATCTAAGATCTGAGATGACATTTTAAAAACTGACAATTTTCTTCAAAAAGGCAAGCATTTTCTTAGGCTTAAAGTTTCTCTTTAATGGCAAATACATTAAAAAGTGGATTTTGTGAGAAAAATAAATTAATTAAACATCTTGAAGTTTAATTGAACATCAGCAACTGGTTTAATTGAAAAGACCTGTGCCAAGACGAATAAGAAGTAATCTCATCAAGAAGATCTATTAATCCACTGCGAAGTAATAATACTTTTAATAACATTGTTTTGTTTAAAATAATAAATTTATTATTACAGCTTTATTTTTTGTTGCACATGTTGCAGGGCTTCGTCATGGCTAAAAAAGATACAAACACTTGACATAGTTACAAAAAGAAAAAAAAAAGAAAAAAGAAGAAGAAAAAGAAAAGGAAAAAAAAAGACATGATTAATTATTTATA
>NW_027115239.1:1017-2723 GCF_000696795.3 Halyomorpha halys | reverse complement strand
ATAAATAATTAATAATGTATTTTTTTTTCCTTTTCTTTTTCTTCTTCTTTTTTCTTTTTTTTTTTCTTTTTGTAACTATGTCAAGTGTTTGTATCTTTTTTAGCCATGACGAAGCCCTGCAACATGGGGCGAAACGTTGGCTCAATAAAAATAGTATAATCATTTACTATTTGAGTTTTTTTGACCGCACCCGGACCATATTCATCTATACACACGGTCAATCAATAATCTTCCAATTTTATTTAATATTATAGACATCAGAGGAACAAATAACTTTGGTATAGAAACAAAAAATAAAGCTGTAATAATAAATTTATTATTTTAAACAAAACAATGTTATTAAAAGTATTATTACTTTGTTGAGTAATTTATAATATTAACATATACAGAGAATGATTGTCTGATCTTGTTTAGAAGTAAATTCATTAATTCATGAATCACATACAAATTTAAATAATTTTTTCATAGAGAAAATCCTCAAAAGGTGCATACTCTTGCAGTAACAACAAATTTTTATGCAATATAAAACTAGTATATACTATATTAGTATAGTTGAAAAGTCCTTTCATGATTCAAATTTCTGTTGAAGTTTAACTGAATTTGAACCTAGGGAACAAAAAATTTAATTGCACAAAAATCCGATCTCTTGTCTTGAATAATAGAGATGAATTTTAACTTCAAATTAAATTAAATATTTTGTTTTACTGTGTCATGAAACTAAGAATTCATAATATTATCATTATATTTTCAGATTAATCAGAGATTGGTAATGGGATTGGATCTGATTCCCTGGTATGACTGGCTGCTTTATAGTGAGAAGCCAGTATAGTTTGTTATTGTATTATTGTAATAAAAAACTCGAGAGTGGCAAATAAAATTATATATGTATATACATACCTCACAAGAATCTTTGTTGTCCCTATAAGTACATATTACATTCTTAGCTTTAGGTGATCTGATGTCTATTGGATGGCTTTTGTAGCATTCCGCAGTTGATATCACTTTCAAATTTACTTTCATCAAAACTGAGGACTGTGAACCCTGATCTGTTGTTAAGTCCCCAACCTATAAAGAAGAATAGAATTTTTATTTTTATGAAAGATGAATTCATTACTTTAATAGTTATTTCAATGACTATTATAGGTTAAGATCCAATGCTTTTATAGTATTATAGGCTGAGTTAAATCCAAAAGAGTCAACTCGCCACTTGTTTAATCTACAAGAGAAGTTCTCAAAGTGGGTGCCCAAAGTCGCTTTTTAAAATTAATTTAGTACTTTTATATAGACTTTATTTGAAATTCTCTGATTGATGCTCCTTTAATACAAAGATCTTCGATGTCTAATAGTTTCCAATTCTTAGTACAAGAGTAGGCAACTCATAAAGCTATATTGTGACTCTAATTCAAAAGTCTCTTAGCTACATTTATTTTCTGAAGTAATGATTCAAGTGAACCTTTAAATCTCATGCACTTATTGTCTGTTGTTAGCTTTAGGAACCAAAAAAATACTTCAAAACTTGTTAGTTAGAGCCCTTTTTTGTTTCTTATAACTAAAAATGGGAAACTAAAAAAAAGTGTGTGACTGCTCAACTTTTTTTTTAATTCATACACCATACTGATCAGTCAATAAATAGCAAACAATATTAAATAAATTAGTAACAACAAATAATAATCAATATTAAATAACAAAGCAAATGATGATTAATA
>NW_027115239.1:0-967 GCF_000696795.3 Halyomorpha halys | reverse complement strand
TGATTTGTTCAGTGTTCCTGAAGATGGTGTGATAGCCAAAACGTTGAACATCTTGATTTTAAATTATAATTCTGGTGAAGTAATCTTTATCTAATAATTATTGAAAGAATGTATTTTATTTATTCAAACAATAACCAACATAATTATATGCATTTAAAACTAAATAAGTTTTCATAATGAAATGATGTAAAATGTTACCTTCATGGCTGTTCAGTATCTTGGAGGATATGAGATCCAATCCTTGAGACTGAAATATTTTTTGCCTTAGTGGGATATTTTAAATCAAGACAATATTGGCAAATATTCGTCATCACAGACGTGGATTTTAATTGGTCAAATTTCATTTTTGCAATCAATGTTGTTAACATTATACCTCCTGTTTAAATTTGAGATAATTAGATCATTATACAAACAATAATATTGTTAAAGACAAGTTAATTAACATGTACACAGGAATAAATTTTAACATTTAACACATGAAAAAACTTCAAAGAGATACTTCAAGATATTTTATTCTAAATTTGATTTGACCTGTAATTGAAATTAGATTATGTACACACTCATATTTACATGCATATACACATAAGGTAGTTAACTACACTAGAATCTAATCCATAAAAACGTTTTTATTTCCTTCTTGATATTTGATTCTACAGTTGATATGATGATCTTTTATTGAAATTTGATCAACAGGCGTCACACAGTGATGCCAGAGTGGAAAAAATCGATTTTCGAAAGCGCTGATTTCGATTATCTAGTTTTTTTTTTGTTTTGTTTTTTTCGAACCCTCTAAAACAGAAATAAGAAGTGAATTAGTAAGTGCATTACTGTGAAGGATATTCCCATTAATTTAGACCCACTCTCAGAATAATGGAAGTTTGACCAAATCATACACTACTCTAAATGAGTGATATAATTGTAAAAGAGGGAGAGGAAAATTATCAATTTTTTTTCCCCCTCTACGAAG
>NW_027115238.1:3928-4236 GCF_000696795.3 Halyomorpha halys | reverse complement strand
ACTTTAATTCACAAATAATCTGGATAATATATCAAACTAAAAAAGGATTCAATTGAAATCAAGAACGAATGTCTAGTGAATAGAAAATGTACCTAGGATTCGCCTCATATGAGGGCAAGATTGTTAACATTTGTATTAGGCATTAAATACAACATTTTATTTTTAATTAACTTTTCATCATTACTTGATTCTATCGCAAATGAACTATGTTTGCGATATATGTATATATAGACCGTAAAAATTGATATATAAGAAGATGGTCAGGGTTGCGTGTTATTGAATATCTGGTACATACATATAGGAGGTAT
>NW_027115238.1:0-770 GCF_000696795.3 Halyomorpha halys | reverse complement strand
CATTTATTTCGAAAAGAAATAATATATCTAAAAAATGTTAGAAACAAAATTAAATTTATCGAACCACCCTATAACAATAAATTTGGTAAACGTATCAAATTACCTTAAAATATCTTTAACTCTATGGTATCATATCTGTCCAATCGCTTACTATAAGAGCTAATAAATAAATCAACCACAAAAAAAAAATATATATATTTAACTGGGTATTTTCTTACTTCTATGATTCCCTATAATTGATTTTGATTTTCCAAATGACCATATCTGCCTGTATTTTTTCTAAACTCCTCATAATTTATTTATTATATTACAATTTGAATTATCAATGTATATGTGTGCTTAGTAATATATATTATTGGATCCTCATTTTTATCACAATCTGCATCATCATGTTTTATTCTCATTATTATATTAATTCACTAATTGTAAATTTTTAGCTTTGTTATTCACTTCATAATCCTTTCAGTTACATTTATTATTATTATTTTTTATTTAATTTGTTTTAAATAATTTTTTTTTTACTTTATTTTCATTTTAGTAGTTGTTAATTAAATTATTAATTGCATCACTTAAGACCAATTCATATTTCGCTTATCTAGCTTAAAAATTGTATAGCCTCCACAATGCCCTAACAGTCTAAACTGTAATATTTAAATTTCACTTATATATATCATTTGTATGTGTTATTTTGGCACCGACTGATAGATGTTGTTATCTGGTCGGACCATATTGGATGTAATATTTTAAATCAATAAAATAAAAAAAAAATA
>NW_027115237.1:8953-23384 GCF_000696795.3 Halyomorpha halys | reverse complement strand
AGCTTTGCCACTCCTTTAACTGCAAATTAATTTTTTAATAAAGCAATATGTAGCTTTACATTAACTCCAAGTGTTTTTAGTTCAACTACCAATGTTGTTGAAACCCATTCACACAAAGATGTTTATCAGAGCTGCAAACATCTCGCCCCACAATACAATCCAGTCAAAAATGGGTAATTACCATTTTTAGAGGATTTATTTTAATTAGCTCTGGATGCTAAGATATAGTTATGATATTAAGCATGTACCAGGAAAGAATCTTTTTACAGCAGATTAGATATCTAGGCATTCTTGTTTCTCGAAATAAAACAACAGAGAGGAAGTGAAAATTTCAGAAGAGGTGGAGCTAACATGGTGAAAGCAGTTAAGGATCAGGAAAATAAATATGATTAGCAGATCATCGATGAACTGAGGACTGATTCGGATGCATGGCCATAAGAAACTATATGATACATGGATGGCTACCTTACAGATCTCTACAAATTTGGTGCCATATTTAGAGAAGGTATTTTTTTTTTTTTTAATTTAATAAATTGGAAATTCATATTCATTTTATTTTTTAAAAAAAGGTGTTTTTTAAAAACTTTGATCATTTTAATGCCTATTATGATTATCAGTTATAGTAATTGTCTCATGATTATTAAAAAAGGGAAAAGGTTCTTTTCCCAATCTAATTTCTGTGGTAGTTATCAATAACAGCTGATAAATATTTATTACACCTCGTGAACAGCATGATTGCTAAGTACAGTTGAGGTAATGAGTTCAAATACTGTCTTAATCAGGTAATTTTTTCTTTCTTTTTTTAATTAATCTTTTTATTATATTATTAATCATTTAACCATTTGGAATAAATTATTAACTACATTGGATTTATTTTAATTATAGAAATATTTAATTTTCATTTCTCTCCAATTTTTATTTAGGATGTCACTATTATTCTTTAAAAAAAAAAAAATAGTGTAGTGCTCAAAGTTAATTTTTATTTATTTGTTTTTTTACTTTCATTCACTTATTTCTGAACAGTTTAATAGAATCCTGGTTTCCTTACAATGTGCCTATTATTGGTGAATAACAAAAAAGTTAAAATAACAAATCACTTATGAGTAAAGTAACCTAGTAAAAAATTTTTGTATAAATATAATTAATTCTGGATCGAATGAGTAAAATAACTTCACCTTTTGGTCAAGTAGTATAGTGATGAACACCCTACTCTGGTTATTGCTTAGGCACAAATAGCTAGTCAAATCCAGTTTCCATACAACCATTTTAGGGCCAGCAGAAATACCACATTTCTGTTTTAAATGTGGAATCATATATATAGTACTATATCTCAATTTTGGTCGCTCACATGCCCTTCCCTAAATACAGACTTTGGCCTAACCCCAAAGGGATTTACTTAAAGTCAATAACTACATTATAGTTCCCTATTAGTTTTCCTAATTGACTATGTAATGTTAGCACCCTGATATGAAAAATAAATAAGGAAAACAAATCTAAAATAAGATTTCCATTACATTAAACAAGAAAAATTTTACCAAAAAATTACCTCTCTATCCATTCAGAACCAACTAATTCTTCAATCTGTAGTATCTTGTACTCAAAATTGTCTCCATTTTCTTCATACTGAGGAATTTGTTGCCAATAAATATAAATATTACGAAATGTTCCTTGAACCTTAGACTCAAAACAGCCAACATCTGTTTTTGGAGGCAGCCCTGGTACTATATGAAATAATTTACAATAAAAATCATGATATGAAAACAATAATCATTGCTGAAGTTTAATCTAGAAATACCACTTGGTTTTGTATGAAGTGTTATGGTTGCTGGCTCAGACCACCATTTCTCATCATCCACAGCTTTATTAGATTTAAGTAAAACCTTAATATCATATACTGTATTGGCATATTTTAATCTAGTAATATTTAAAACCCGCCTTTCACTTTCATTTATTACAAAAGATGTATTTGCTTCCTGAAATTAAACAAAAAAAAAGTTTCGACACGTACACACAAAATATGATTAAGAACTTCTTTAAAAAAATAATAATAAAAAACAAACCTTCCAGAGATTGAGTGGATCCCACTTAGACTGATACATTACTTTAATCTTAATCCCTGGAGGAAAAACTTTTAGGGCTGATGGAATCACCAATGATATTGTTAAACTACTTGAAGAAGCATTCACAAAATTCAAATTTTCAGCTTTTCGTGGCAGAACTAAAAATCCAAAATAAAATTTATATTTATCTGTGATAGAATTACCTTAGAGCATAGTTACTTCAATTATACCAAACAAAAAAATACATACCTACTCCAAAGTGGTTGATAGTATATTTCCTTACAATACTCCCTAATTTGTTTTCTCCAGTAAGTTTAAAAAAAAAATATTCATAAGGTAATCGGTAAGGGGGATTTGAATCAAAAGTCCATAGGCAATAGTTATGCTCAACATCTGACTTATTAGGGCACTCATAAAAATGTCTATACAATAAAAAAAAATTATATCAACAATGAATTACATGACCATTTATTTATACGAATTTGATATGAAAGTAATTCTTTAGACTTAAAACTAATGAAGACCTCTTAAACACATGGAGTGAGATCACTAACCCAAATAGGAACATTGTTTGAACAGAAATATGAGTGTTGGAAATTTGTATAGCTAACTAAAGCTAATTAAATCAGTTTAGTTACTTGCGTATTACACTTACAATAAATTAGTATATTGATTTTTCAAATAAAAATAAATACAATAAATTAGTAATTAGATCTCGCATAGGATGAATTCGAGAATTTTGTGTAGATACCTGATGACGAGGTGAAGACCCCAAAACGTTTTTATTGGAAATAATATATGAAATAAAATAAAATAATTAAAACAAAGAAAAGTACTTTTTATTCACAATATCTAATTACAAATGAAACTCATCCAGTAGAAGATATAACTTTAAAAACAATAAATTAGATTCTGGCCCCAACATATTAACTGAGTGTATGAAAAATCCTCAATCCTCTTCTTTTCTAGTCCCAGTTTTTTTAATAAATCCATACCATATATGTTACCATATTTTATTTTTAATTATTACATTTATGCATATAATAATAAATAAAAAGGACAAAGCATTAAATAATTTACCTGTTCTCATTTGGTCTAAGAGAATAAGTAATTCTGTATTTGGTTGTGAATGGATTTTGAACAGGAATCCAAGAACAATTCAAGTTTTCAAAGTTGTTAGAAATACATGAGAAACTTAGAACTTCCTGAGGTTTTCCTATAATTAACATATTCTTCATCAGTAAACATACATCAACGAATCTGAACAAATATAGAAATCCATAAACAGTCAAATAGAAACACTACACAAACATTGAATTTGATTGGAACATTGGATTGAAGATAATTAGCCAGTAAATACTGAGGTTCATAAGATTTGTTTAATGGGTGCCTAAGGAAGTATGTAATTTTAAAATAGGATGATACCCTAGAGGCACATGGAAGTATAGATATAGCTTGATAGAGATACAGTAGACTGAAGATATAATACAAGGTGAAGTTGACTAGAGGGAGATGGGTGGGAGCGGGAATCTCCCCCACTCTTTAAGGAAAGACCAAGTGATAGTGCCCAACTCACTGCTCGCGAACTACAAGTCCTTCCTATCTCCACCAACGCCTACTGTCACCTCCACATGGGGGTACTCTTGGAGTACTGGAGCCTGGTAACATACATCCAAAGCTAGATTGTAGGCATTGTAGGCTCAAGCAGTGGCTTACTGGCAGAGGGTGTCAGAAAATATATTGCCTTCTATCGACCACCTTGGGGCACCAGGCACACCCCACTGCAGGGAGAGGGGGAAGTACCTGCAGTGTTGTTTGAGCACCCCCATTCTCGTGGGAACAAAATGTCCACTAATCCATTACATTTTAATTTATTACTTCTACTACTACTGAGGAAGATTCATGTTCCTCAGATATTCCTGCTGTTTCAGGTGCCTGAGATGAGTCTATTAACTTGGACATCTTTGATGAATTCTCCATTGGAATTATCTATACAACATTGATGGAGGAGATTGGAGGACTCAATATTCTGATAGGGAAACCAGAAGGGGCTGTGGTGACATCAGCTCAGGCTGCTTTGAGCCCAAATCACTGCGGAACCCACCAAAAGAAGACAAAACGCTAACTTGACTACTATAACTCGAGCCACTCCGCTATCAGTGGCGATTTGGGGATGGGCACAGCTGCATCGCTTCACCTATCTCTGAGACCCAGAGAAGGTGCAATAAAAGAAAGGTGAAGGCCTGACTTTTAGCAGCTTCCTCTGAGGCAATAGTACAGCCCCAAGGATCAGTGACTGAAACTGTGAGGTTCCACAGGAGCCAGCAGTAGAGGTTGCTGTTTCCAGAGGTCTGGAACCGGAACTCTGCTTATATGTGGCAGAGCTGTACTGAGGGTCAGGGACCGTGACCGCAAGGCTCCCCCCAGAGCTGCAGTTGGGCTGTCCACGTAGGAAAGGCTCCAAAGCATACATTTCACTTAAGTGTTACGGGATAGCCCTAGGGTGTGCGGCAAAGGCTGAAAGGTTCCCAACGGAGCCAGCAGTCGGAACTGCTACACCCTGAGGGCAGGCACCAAAAACCTCCCTATTGGAGGAAAATTTACAACCCACTTAAAACTATACCTTATAATGATAATAATAATAATAATAGGCAGCATTATGAATGCTGGCACATCTTTTATTAACTAAAGAAATAAGAATAGAAAAGATATACAAAGAACTTACCTCCAACATAAACATAGTTGAAACAAACACCTTCAAACTCATTAGGAGCAGTCATTAATTTACAAGAATAGAGGCGACTAGAAATAGGAGGCTTCTCTACAAAAAGGCGAAGTGTTGTCTCATTAACTAGATTAACCAATTCCTTAGATACCTCCTCACCATTATCATAAAAACGTAAATGGGAGGAATTATAAATAGTTGGAGTATTGAGCATACATAAGATTTCAAGTGGATTGCCATATTCTATTGTTATATCACCTTTAGGCACTGTAACTATAAAAGAAAAAAGTTAACAACCAAGGTTTTATAATTATTAACATTATATATATGAATAAATGAAAATTATTTGGAACAGGATCAATCAGACAGGATCCCCAATTTATGTAGTGTTATTTTCTTTGTTTTTTTATATTTCATAATAATTTATGATACAGACTTCTTATCTTATTTTAAATAAAAATAATAACCAAAGTTAAATTTTTTTTTCTGCTTTTAATTTTAAATAGATTAAATTTGTTAAACAAATTTATTTAATGAATGTATAAAGAGTTGTTTAAATAGATTTACTAGACCAATCTTCAATATATTTCTAGTTTCCTAATATGATTATTTAATCAGTTAAAAAAAAAATTACTACAAGTTTTTATTATTTTGAAAACAACACAAAAAACAAATAATAATATTTTTATGTTTTAAATATTTTTAATTTTAGCTTAATTGCTAAAATAATTTTAGCTTTAAATTAATAAACATTTTGAGTCCATACAATTCAAGTCCATATAACATTTTATTGACTATGAATGAGAGTATTAAAAATTGGAAATTATTTGCAAACCTCAAGGTTAAAAAGCAATTGTGATCGGTGAAACTTTATAAGTAGAGTAACAACTTTTACTTCTTAAAGTTCATGATAAGATCACCTGTTTGAACCTGCTAAGCATACAAGCCGATTTATATTTAACATTGCACCATGATTCTTCATTTAAAAACCATATTGTCAACAATAATTAGTCAAAAAACATAGAGAGAAATTTTTTTTTATCTAAATATCCTCAGTATTATTTAAAAAGGGTGAACTAACAATTTTTAGAAAAGTATACATAGTAAGTTGAGGTGTTAATAGTTAGACTATAGATTAACATGAGGAGAAGATGGTCGGGGGTTTGGTCAGTAACCTACTGACTGAGCCCTCCTCCCCCCTTCCTACCAGTATAGTATTCCATTTTACCTGCACAAATTACACAATAAAAAAATATCAAATGATCCAATTTCTTGAATTGGTCCTTCTACAGAACACCAACTAATTTAGCAATGAGTTAATTTAAGCCAATTGAATCCTTCTGCTTCTCCTTCATAATTATTGGTTTAATGGAAACAAATTACAACAATTTATAGACACAATTGATGGATTATGCCTCTGCATCAAATACATGTCAAAGTAAAAGAAACAAAAAATTATATCATCATCTTATAATGATGAGATTGTAATATCATTTTATATATTAATTATTATAAACAAGTGAACTGATGGCCTTAAAAATATTTCTATTTAGTTCCAAAGTACCCATGATGCTTAAAGTGTACAATTTTATTATTGTTAGGAGACTAAAAATTTCAAAACAAAGATTAACTTTTTATTTCAATTTGTAATAAATGAATAAATTTTGTCTAAACACAACTAAAAATACAAATGATTGTAAAACATACCACCAGCAGTAACCAAACCACGTGCACATTCACCTAGAACAATAAAACAGATAATATAATTTATTAACAATATTTGTGCCATTTATAGTATAAATTTAATTACAAATAGAAAACATTAAAAATCGACATTTAGCTTTTCAATGAAAACACCATTTATTATTATAAATTATACTAAATATCATATTAAAAAATTATTATAATTTCCATTTCCTAATTGTGGGAAAATCATTTCAGAAACTTTTCTACGTTTATCTGAAAATATACTATAAAAAAATAAATAACAATTATGTATTTTATAAGATTTAAAAAGGCGTAAATGCTTTAATTTTGAAGATATTGAAATGCGTCCTCCAGGATCTCCAATAACTTTTCATTGACTAAAAATGCAAGTAGTAAAAAGTAGATGTTATTCGCAAATCTCAAGTTTTTGCTGCACTCAGCCAAGAATCTCTTCAAGTAAAAAAACAGTTGGGCCAGCAAAACTTTATAAGAAGACCTACAAATTTTGCTTCTTGAATGTTATGATTAAATCATCTGTTTGGCTGTGAGAAGCATTTGGGACACTGTGTTAAGATCCTTTATTTAATAAAATATATTGTACATAAACCGGCTATATCGATGAGGAAGTTTCTCAGAGAATCGGTGCAGATGGAAAAGTATTTAGTTTGCTTCGAAGAGGTTTTCTGGGTAAAAGGGAAGTGACAAGAAAAACTAAAATAGTGATCTATAAATCAACTTTCCTACTTTTCTGAATCATGGACCCTCACCTCAAAACACAAGGATTGGATCCAATTCATGGAGATGCGTATTTTTGTCAGGTTGAATGAAGGACACAACAAGCTAGAATACAGAAAGGCAATATATGGACTAGACTTGGAGTTAAACTCGCTGAGAGCATCCTGGAGGAGCACAAGCTAAGGTGGTTCAGACACCTCCTGAGGACAGACCAGGAAAGAGCTACCAGCAAGTCGTATGAGACTCGCATGGATAGAAGAAGACCAAGAGAAAGATCGTGCATTTCCTGGAAAGAGAATGTTAAGGAGGTGGGTTATGGACTGGAGTCGGAGTAGGAGAAGAGACTTGATCCAAGAACGAGACTTCTAGTCCAGACTCTACAAAATCGTAACCCCACACTGTGAAAGCGGTGAAGGGAATAAAATGATTATAATATTTTACATAAATAATAATAAGCCAAAAATATCATGAAAAAAAAATGTTATTCCAAATACCCTCGATATTATGTGAAAAGGATGAATTAAAAATTTTCAGAGGAACATACTTTGTGTTTTCCCTGGTCTTTTAAACCAACAATAAGTTTATATTTTTGAGAAGGTGGAACATTACTGATTTTACCTCACATTGTCAAACTAATTTTTTTTTTTTTGGTTGGTTCTACAGACCTTTAGACCAGAACCAGCCTTCTCCACACCTTATTATCTTGGGCTACTGCCTTCCAGTTTGTTATGTGCAGTTCTTTCGCATCTTTGTCGATTCTGTCTATACACCTGGTTTTCGGCTCATGTAGTCTCTTGCCAACTATAGTGGCATTCATTGTTGTGTAGAGGTGTCCTGATGGGTTGGTTCAAACCACATTTTCAGCCCATTTTAAACTCCTTGCCGTCACATCATACAAATTAATTAGTATCAACATCTATTCTAGTCAAAAAAATCAATAAAAGAAAAATATATAAGTATCCAATTTCATGAATGCGTGCCTTCTAGAGAACAACCAACTAACTTAATGAAATTCTTTCTCATAAGTGTCAGTTAATTTAAATACCTTCAAGCCCCTCTGCTTCTCCTACATAATTATTTGCTTAATGGAAGCAACTTGCAGAAATTTAAAGGTTCAATAGATGGTTTATATCACCACCATTAAAGACATGGAAAACAAAATCATATATTAATTATCATATTGAACGATAAGCAGTAGGGTTCAGGGCTAGATCCATGTTATGTACAAATCTGTGTTAAAAATAATAGCATTATAGTGAGTGTCCATCATACTTTAAGTAGATTCTAAGATTCTACACTTTCTTTTCTGATTACTTTAAAACTGACATTATTCCCAACCAATTGCACATTATGTTTTTACTCCCTTATCATAACTACAAAGTTTTCCTCAGAGATTTTCCCTCTCATCTATTTATTTTTATAAATGGTCCACCAAACTTTTTTGGTCAATTTCTATAACGTTGGTGATCTGATGACCTCAATATTATTCACAATTAGTTTCAAAGTATTCATAATACACCAAACCAAATGCTGTTTGAAGTAGATAATTTTTTTATTGTAAGAAGTATAAGGATCGCAGCATAAAAATGTCCATTACAATTTGCAATAAAGTTTGTCTAAATGCAACTAAAATTGTAAAACATACCTTGAGCATTAGCACCTATGCTTCCACCTAGAACAATAAAACAGAAAATTTAGTAGTAATATTTGTGACATTTATAGCATAAACTGAATCAATACAATACAAACTGAAATAGAAAACAATACAGATTGATATTTAGCCCTGTAATGTTTGTTATGTGTATTAGCTCTTTGGCATAACTCCCCTAACTGTTATAAGTTAGTTGAATACAGTTCAGGTTAGATGCTAACCTGTTTGTTTTGTTCTCCTTTTCCGACATTAAAGAACCCTATTATTTTGTTAAGAACATTTGATTAGCGACGACTCAAGAGTGTTGGAAACAGTTTTTATTACGAGCAGTCAATTTTTGTGAGCGAATTGTACATAACTAGTGTGTATCCTGTGATCGGTGAATATCGTGCGATCAGTAATTGAATCATGGCAGCTTCGATCCGCGTGTTGAGGACATTGACTCCTATTTGGACAGATTTCATCATTTTTATTAACTAAGAAAATTAATGATCCTCTAGCTCTGGGGGTAGCAGTGGAAGTGGGAACAAATAATTCTTTAGTTGCTAGTGTGGAAGCTTCCAGGAAGTCTTGGCTTTTTTGGGTAATAGGACCTGGGCCTTTTCAAAATTTAAGGGATCTCTGTCTACTGGATTCTAATGATAGGACTTATGTACAGCTTATTGCTATTGCCAGAAATAAGTTCCTGGAAAGGGAATCTTTCTTTAATAGAAGGTTAGGGAATGAAAGTTTAGTCGAATCTGCTATAACCCTTTGCAGTTTAGCAAGGTATTGCGAGTTTGGTACAATAATGGTACAAAGTTTGTTATGTGTACTAGCTCTTTGGCATAATTCCTCTACCTGCTATCTCAACTAACTAGTTGAATACAGTTTAGGTTAGACGCTAACCTGTTTGTTTTGTTCTCCCTTTCCAACATTAAAGAACCCTATTCTTTTGTTAAAAACATTTCAAGACCTTATCGAAAAGCACCACAAGTTATAATTAATAATATTAAAAATATTTAATACAGCTTTATAATTATAAATCCCTTCTATTTCCATTGATAGAACTAGTGTACAAGGTTCATATACTATGGCCATATTGTTTTGTTTTTTTATAGATTCCAGTGGGCTGAGTATGAGAAAAAATCTATCACATCTAATTCAAAAAATATTTATTGAATATTTTAAGACAAATCATAGCTTTGAATTTAAAAAAATGAAAATGATTACTTTTATTTAGTGAATCCAGAAACAAAAAATTGTTTACTCTTTCAGAAGAGTAACCTCTAAACATAACAGTGTGAGGTAGTCATCGGGGATTGGCTAGTATATACATATTTGGTCTTTGAATTATGGAATGTCGAAATTTTATGGCTCATAATAATACTTAATTAATACATACAAGGTTTATCACTAAACTTATCCTACTTAACTAATGTCTGAATCGACTTGGTTACGAGACAAAAGACAATTTGATTACTTTCAGGGAAGCGAGTGAGTTTTTTTAAATGCTGAGACGTTTTAAAAATCCTAAACCAAAATATCCTCATGCCATAACTGACCTTTTGCCAACAAAATAAGAGTTGTTTAGTTGCTGAAGGCTGTGCGGAACCATAACAACTTTGTCATAACCCGGGAGAGGTGTGCCCTTGAGCATTTTGCTCATGTTGGGAAATAAAACTCTATACTTTCCTAATATTTCATCTGTTCTGTTTATACCTTTGTCTACCTTCCGTTAACCCTTAGATGTTGTTATTGCCGCTTCTTTATGTTAATCCCTCATTCACTTCTCCACCTATACTCAATTTATTTTTTATTTGTCCTTCCAACGGTAAAACCAACCGTTTCTCTCCCCAGTACACTCCTAACGGGTTATATTTTTTGTCTCATTTGAGCATTTTGACAACCTGGCACCTCCTGCGTTCCTTATTTTAAATCATGAACCAAGGCAAGATCTTGGATCTTTTACAAAATTTCATAATTTCTTAAAATTAATGTAGTCGAATGTAATTAATTAAGAAGTTAATTAATGTAACTAAGCAAGTCGAATGTCTGATCCTTCTCAATTTTTTTTCGAATATACCTATAAAACTATTTCCATGAGGTTTAGACCAAGCTGATTTAAAGGTCACTCAATTTTACATTGATATAACGAATTTTATCAAAGTGATGATCAATGATCAAATGTTAGTTTCATTTTTGGAAAATTGTAAAATTAATTGTATAAAGTCGTACTAACAATAATTCAATTTTAATTAATTTTGCTGTAGTATCTCAGTAATATATCCTCCTTGAATATGTAATTTAATATCAGTTTCGCTCGACTACTAACACCTAGCATTTTTGCTATAAGCTGTTCATAGTTACAAACCATTTTGGGATAATTGGTTTTGTAATAAACTTTTGTATGCAAAAATAAAAAAATTGAAGGACTAATAATTATTTTTCATACTTTATATTATGACTTCAGCCCTGACCATATCCTTCAAATCAACTTAATAAAATTAAATAATATGGTACATACCTATATAAAAACAATGTTCTTTGAAAAGACAGTAACTAATGTTACTTTACTTCTATTTATTTTAATAATCTGTAATATATACCCTCTCTGTTCTTTAAAAACCGATATTGAAGGTTTTCCTGAATTTGGAATTTGGACATACTGTGTGCTTCCAAGCAACAGAAATACAATTGTCAAATAATAAAATTATAAACATGTAGTTGTCCTGAAGATGAGACATTAACTTCAAAGGTTCCTAGCTAGCCACTAACGAATATTCTCAATGTAACATATAAAAATTAATTTTTGTTTGTTCATACTTAATGCACTGCCAGTATCATCCGAATGTGATGGAGTTATTTGCGAAATGTTCAGGATTTTCCCGGGAAGAATATAGGCTGGCTCGATTTTTTCGGTAAAACAAATTATTAACAAAATTAAGTATTTTGGCGCGTAACTCAAAAAGTATAAATTTTTTTCATGGTTATTATATGTCAATCGATTTGTCTATTTCTGAAGAATAAGAAAAAAATATTACTGATTCTACTAAATGACTTTTTATTCACTAAAACTTTTAAAAAAAACATAATAAATATTTCAGTAAATTAGGTCAACAATATTTTTTTTATGGAAAAGCAAATCAAATTTGTTTTTAGCCTCGTCTGAAACCTTCAAATACCATTTTCCAAATTTTAAAAATTTGTACCACTACAACCCATGGAGGGTCAGGGGTTCAATACTTTGTAAAGAAGTACTGTTACTAGATAGACCAAAGGTTGTGCAAAGAGGTAATTTGATCATAATCACGTTCGACCGCCAGATTTTTAACCAATTAAGGTTACCCAATTTAAGAGGCTGGGTGGACCCCAGGAGGGCTCAAGAACCCACAGGAGTTGACTTACAGCGCAGCAGGATTCGAATTTGGGTCCTTAGAGTTAGTAGCCACGCGCTTTACCCAGTGGCCACCGCACCTCCCTCATTTTCCAAAGAAATTAAAACTTTTTCACCTTGGACATTTAGAGGATTTTTTTTTATTCCAGTGTCTATTGTTCACAACTCTTCTGCATTTTATTTACGTTAATACAACCGATGGAAAGCTGAATGTCCCCTCTTTTTACCTACCTACATTAACAAAATTTAGATTTAATGACTATTATAAGGTCTATCTGGACATACTGAGCTTTGGGGCTTCAGTAAACCATCAAATTCCTTCCGAATCTGGCTTCACCTTCATTGCCTAAAAATCCTCCTAAGCGTCTGAAAAGAAGATGGCCTCGAGATCTTCTCTAGAAATATTATTGTAGTTCTATTAATGGGTAGATTCTCCACATGTTTGTATCATGTCACCTACAGCAAATTTACTTGTTGTATATATTTTTATTCACTTGTAAATAACGATAGATAAATAATAAAAAAAAAAGATTTAATGTCCTTATAAGGGCGAAATATTAGTTTCAAATAAAGAAAAACTATTCAAAAGTTTTATTTTATATCTCCGGTTCTGATTTGTTTAATTAGATCCGGTTTGTGCCCTATGGTACAGTTTATAGAGGCCTAAACCACTGCCAAATTTGATGTAGATTGGTCGAGTCATGTTGGAATTAATTCTATTTTTTTAAGTTTTTGTAATGGACACTTAACATTTTGGATAAAAAAATTTATTTTCCATTTTTTTTTAAATTCGTATTAAAGGGCTTCTTGAGGTTCTAAAAACGAATATCATTTTTGTTTCACCCCAAAAAAATCTTTAAACGCACCTTGATAGGTTAGTTAGTCTGAATTATTTTAATATAGTACTAATATTGAAGTACAATGAGGGTTATCATATAACAACTAATCATATTTGATGCAGCATATTATGAAAATATCATAGATAATCAAATTATCAAAAATAATAAGAAAAACTCAACTAAATTGGACCGGTATTGACTATTATGCAGCGAAGTTAACTGTTACCACTTATGTTACTACAGTCACTTCTTATCATTTCATCTATTCATCAATTGATATCAAAGTTTCAATAATGTTCAATGAAGGTATACATATGCTCAAATATAGCACTAGCGAAGCATTGTCGGGTCTGCTAGTAAACAGTAAAAATAGGAATATTTAAATTCACAACCAAATTTAAAAAAGTTTTAATTATTCGTTTTAACTACTATATTCCATGAAAATACCTACATAAAAAATACCATTACAATCAATAAGAAAGATCTACCTGAGCTTGAGAATCGATTTCTCTAGAAATATAGATCCTAATGATTCTCCATTAGTTTCGAAAATGAGTTAACGTTCATTTTGACACTGATCAGAGTGGAATCATGAAAACCACGCAAATTTACTATCAAGCCTGAAAGCAAAACACAAATACTTCAAAACTGTAAGTAACAACATATATAGGTGCTTACACAAAATTAAGATAGTGCTAATGAATAACATATAGAATAACATAGCGTGCAGTCTTGGTCCAGAGCACAAACAACACTAACGACCTTGAGGAAAAGAGACACAAGGTAACTGGTTTTTGGATTTTTTTTCTTTTTGCCTGATCGCGGTTATGATTATGTAAATATATGATATTTGAGGACTCAATCGTAAAAAATGTTATCTGACTTTTATTGCGATTTAAGTTTTTTACTTCACTGGATTCTTTAGGAATCAACACAACAAAGGCATAGAAGAGGATGAAAGAGTGGTAAAAGTCACATAAATAAATGTTTTCGTGTTCTCATGGGTCTTATGAGGATATTCATTTGATTTTTTACTTTTTTTAAAAAAAAGTTGTCACATCAATCATGGAAAAACGGAAACATAGTGATGGTAATTTTTGTACTTAACCTGTTAGGGTATATATCACCACCTTGTATAATTGATGTTTATTTATTTTTATATAGAATTGCTTTTATGCGTGAAGGGATTAGTTTTACCACAAAGTAGGGAGGTAACTGCACAAAGTTTTAACTTGGAAGAAGATAGTTGACCGTATGAAGCACCTTGTAGGAAGATAGTCCGGGTGGCGGTCAATAAAGCTATAAAAAAAGTTAATTTACTGGAAGATCGCTGACTGA
>NW_027115237.1:4920-8008 GCF_000696795.3 Halyomorpha halys | reverse complement strand
AGCGTGTTCTGACAATTTAGAGGCAAATGGGTTATGGGAGTTGATAGAAGGTTTGTGCTGGGAAATGCGGTTCTTAAGTCGATTCTTAGTTTCGCCGATATAGAAGGAATCGCAACATGGGTTAGAACAAGGTATCCGATAAACTACATTGGAACGGTGTAAAAAAAGAAATAGGGTCCTTTAATTTGAAAAGAAGATAGGAAATCATGCTCTGGAACTTCAAGCCAAGACCTAGAGTGGGAATAGTAGATCTTAAGGATTTTTTAATATAGACAGAAATAATGGGGATATACGGAAGAGACCTGTACTGAAAAAGAGGTGGAGTGGGTTGAGGACAGGAGGAACTGTAGTAACACAGTTAATGTAAGAATGAAGTAGTTTGTCACTATATGAGGAAAATCGTTGTTGAATAGGATCTGTTTAATACGCTGTATATTGGTCTGGTGATATTGAGGGTCAGAAAGAGAAAAGGATCAGTGGATAAGGTTCTTAGCAACAATGCCAATTGATGAGGTGATGAAGGTGTTGAGGAATCTGTCAGAATAGGAGGAGTCTGTACATTATCCTAGAGTATCCAGAATAGGAGGCTCTGCCAAACTATTTATTGTTAATCAACGTTTCGCCCCACATTGCCGGGATAAAATAGATACACACTTAAATGATGTAAACATAAATGAAAACTTAAAAAGATGTACAGTGAAACGTAAAATTAAATAAGAATAATAAATGGTTTTAGACAATTAATGAAAACGTAATAACAACAGATAAAACATATATAAAATACAGAATAGTTGGAAAAAAGGGGATAAGACTAAAATCAAGAATAAAGGAAGATAATGAACAAGATAGAAAACATACCTTTCATACAGTCAGTGCGAGAGTGAACGGTTGACAGAAAGTTTAAGAGGAGTAGTAGGGATGGGCGGTTAAAATATACATTGGGAATTAATTTAAGAAATTACCCTTAATATAATTTAGATACCCTCATTTTTCCCAAACCTTATCTACTGACTGGTTGTGTGCTTGCCTAAGGGTCCTTCCCGGGTGGGGCAGCCTTTTTGAGGCTGACAACATCTGGCTGATCTTTTTATTCGCATTTGGCGGGGACATTTTTACAATAGATTTTTTTTTCGGGAGATATCACTTCGTTGTATAGATTTTTTGTTATTAAAGAAGACGTTGATGGGCAAACATTAATGGTTTTTGAAGGTTATTCTCCCTCTATTTGCATAAGTGGTGATAAATTAGGAAGTTTTTTTTTTTTATTAAAAAAAAATATAGTTCAAGAGGAAAAAATACACTCGTAAGGAATATAAAATACTATTTTCCATTATAGACTCTGTTTTTTCCTGCTCTTTTTCCAGGAAAGTAGTCTCAGTCCAGTTTACGAGTATTTATCGAACATCAAGGACGACATACATTTAGTAGAATACACATTCATGAAAATGACATTTTTGAAGTTTCATATCTTGACTCGCTGAAGACCATATCTTGATTGCATTAAAGGTCTCGACCGAAACCCTTATGGTTTCATTGTACATTTGTATAAAAATTTCAAATTACATTACCTTATGTTTCCGGAGACATAGATACTCCAAAAACCGTACTTGTGAGGGCATAAACAGTATCAAAACTAGGGGCAGGAGCAAGCCCATTGACTGCGAGACATATCAGCAAGGGAAAAAAGAAAAATGAAACTAAAATTACATATAATTTTCACAGTGCTTTATTAGTTATTACAATTAGTACTTACATGAAAAAAATTGTTTTTCTTAAATAAATAATTTTTTCACTTCCGTCACTCAGGGCAGCTTCCCCTCCTGCCAACCGCTGGGTGCGCTCATGCGTACTTGTTACATCGGGAAAATATAGTCACTCGTTTATTGTTGTCGACCATTTTTCAAATTTTTTTTTCTTCGGAAAAGAGGGGGAACTGGGGTCCTGAAAAGGTTTTACATTAAACGGCCTATGTCTAAGTGGTGACGATTTAATTCTTAATTACATTACAAGTAAGAGATGAGGAGTTTAAATTTTATCTCGTTTTTAATCACTGGATTAAAATACAGAAAATGTTATTAATTTAATTCTTTCTTCTTTTCAGTAACAGGTCACAACATACAATACTACAACTTAAAAACTTTTCCAATGAACAGAGTCAAAACTTCTGTCTACACAATAATCAAGTTTAATAATAAACTTACTTCATTTCATAAGTTTCATATATTGTAATACAAAATAACCATTTCACTCTTATATAAAATATAGTGGAATAAACTTTCTTAACGGGTGTGGAGTTGTCATGACGATTACAGAAAAATATATATATTTTTATATAGTCCATTCTGAAACGATTAGTAAAAGAAAAATATGTAATTCCGCATTCCAAGAAATACCCCCACCAATTTATTTCTACTTCATAAAATTCAATCATTTCATTTTAAATTTCTATTACCAAAATGACAATAGATTGAAATGAAAAAATAACTTTATTCTAGGATATATGTCCCCTAAGAATAAATACATGGTTCATACAGTGAGATTTTTATCTCCCGAGCGTTTACAAATTTTCAAATAGTAGAATGAAATTACATTGGTATATTGGCTTTACTACTGTTTATAATGTTAATCAATACCTGCCTATTTATTTGATTACAAAGATGTGGAGGTTTGGTTATTCAATAAATGGAGGAATAGGTGTTGTTTAAAGGAGATAATGGATGAGGACTGGCGAATGGAGATGGGAAGAGAATTCCAGAGGGAGGTTACACGTATGACGAAGGATTTGCTAAAGAAGGAGGTTCTATAGGAGGGAATATATAAATCATTCGGATGAAATCTGGTGATTAATGAGCGGATGGGATGGATGAACGAAGAGTGAGGAGATCTAGGATATAGGTAGGTTTTTTGATGTTAAGAACTTGGAATAGAAAAACATCAAGGAGTTATTGCCTTCGGGAGGTTGGATAGAGCCACTTCAACTCGGAATACCAGCGGGAGACTTGAGAGCGCCTAGGGAACCCAAAGATAAATCTTACAAAGCAATTCATGAGTCTCTTCAGTCTCAACTCTAGTCCTGCAGATAGCCCTC
>NW_027115237.1:1429-3140 GCF_000696795.3 Halyomorpha halys | reverse complement strand
AGAAATCATCTATCAAATAAGTTCACTATTTTCTTCTTTTTTTCATGAGTCCAAAAACCTAGGGGGGAGAGCCGCCTGTTTTTTATTTCTAAAATTTATTAAAAGTAATAAATAGGCACTTAGAAGAGCTAAAGCCATATTTATGCACATTATCAAATCATTTGGTCCAGCCATTCAGGCTGTAGGTCCGCCCTATTGACTAGAACAAGAACGAGAATCCGACCAACAAATGGTATTTTTCGATGTTTTGTACCTCAGCTCACTACAGTCTGATTAGGATGAGGATTGAGAAACATTCTTGAATCGCCTAAGGGTGTGTCTGTAAAATTACTTATCCCTATACCTTATATCCATGGAGACACAGATGGTATTTGTTATTGTAGAGTTGAACCAGTAGCTTGCCTAGCAGTTTCTGACAAAGATTATGGTAGTGATATGGAAACCAGACAATCTAACTGGGACATTTTTTTTTTCAAGTTTTCTGGTGGACCAATGGCATGGTTAAATGGTCAAGTAGAAGGCGACGGTGCATCACCTTCTCTAAAACTGAAGCAGAGTTCATTGCGGTGAGGTGGCGGAAGCTACCTGATATGGGCGGGATCTGGATTGGTCTGTTTTTCCTTCTGAACAACTGGCTGACATCCCCTCAAAACCCTTATCTAGACAATGTTTTGAGTTACATTGAGGTCTTGTCAGAGTGTGCATTTCAGTATGGGAGTGACGGTGTATGGTCATTGGTTTTGCATTTATGTTATTCAAGTGCAGAGCCAGTGAGTGCTGATCAGGATTTGACATTTTGTATTTTTGGGGATGTGTTGGGTTGAAAAATGTTATTTCAACAATGTTTTGCTTTCCCCCACAGATCCTTGTTACCTTCTGTGTCCTCACCATGGGCTCTCTTTATTAAATAGTTTGTTAGTATGTTAAACAGTGCTTTCTTTCATTGCCTGTATCATTGCCCAACAATTCATCATTGAGAATACTTAATGCAAATTTCCACAGCTGACTTCAATTATGGAACAGATGCAAAACATACTCCCACCCTTCTCAGATGACCCTTGATACAGTGCAATACTCTATTATTTAGGGAGAAAATATGAACAGTTTAGGGAACAAAACCATCTGTGCTGTATTTCTGCAAATAATGTTCTGATTGATGGATATTTTTTTTAATGAGATATTTCCTAGGATCCAACAGTTTTGACAGACGAGAAGTAACCAAACAGGCAGATCTTCCAACATTACCACAACACTAAAGGAAACCAGTCTACAGACATAAGGTTAGGCTACAGAAGTCTCCCATCCCCAGACATTGCAGGTAACAAGCTTGAACAGAACCAGATATCAGAACTTTTGGTTGTAAGGAAAGAATGTTGATGTAATATCTTCAAAAATAGAACAAAAATCTCCAGACATCATGGTAGAACCCTGAATGTAAAACCTGACACCTTGTTGCTACAGAATTATGTTTTATACAGCTTCAGTAAACATTAACGTTCAGAGGTGTTCTAATTGTGAATATGTTTGGATTTGTTCAGGTGGTCTTTAAGATTTACTTTTATTTATAATACTTACAAAAATATGTTTTTTACAATTTTATATGCATTTATACAAGGTAATAATTAATTATTTGGTTTAGGATGTTTAGAGATCTCTTGGTGAGACCTGGTGAGCTCCAAATATCCTCCAGGGGGATTCCTGTGGGGTGTCA
>NW_027115237.1:0-314 GCF_000696795.3 Halyomorpha halys | reverse complement strand
CCAACCAGTCTACACGGTCTCTTGCTTTCTCCTTTCATCTGCCAACCTTCAAGAGCTTCAAATCCTCCTCCACATTGTCCAACCATCTGATCGGGAGGATGTCCTCTTTTCCATTTTCCATCTGGTTTGCCATAAACCATCTTTTTGGGAATCCTTTCATCGGGAATCCTCTCAACGTGTCCTAACCATCTTAATCTTGCACTTTTTATTAACGCCACAATGCTGGGTTCCCCGTACAAATTTATCAGTTCCTCATTCCTTCTTCTCCAGACTCCATTATCTGAGACTCCTCTCCATAACCTTCTCAATACCTT
>NW_027115236.1:0-4133 GCF_000696795.3 Halyomorpha halys | reverse complement strand
AGAGAGAGAGAGAGAGAGAGAGAGAGAGAATATATATGAAAATTTAATAAATAAAATACATGAACATCACTTGCAAAAATAAATTACCAAACTAAGTAATTTTTGAATCTAACTTGCATTTAAAATTGCAAATAAATCCTTAGTAAGGAAAATATTTAAAGATAGAAAGCTTAAATGATATAATCAAGAGTATGTTTTCTAGGTACAAACGGCAGATACTCCATACGATAGCAGATTCGTCGAACTGGGAACTGATAAGGATTGCGGTAAACGCAAAAAAACTTTTTTTTTTAATGATAAAGTGACATGATTTAATCCTAAAAACTGTTGCGTAACCTAATTTAAACATTTAAAAAATCATAATAAGCGTGTTTTTCACGGCTCAATTCATATGATCCCAGAAGTAATGATTTTTTCATATAAATGTATATAAAATTTGCATGATCCCTATTTTAACTCATTAAAATTAGTTTTAAATATGGTAAATAGAATATTATATGGTAAAATTAATCAGAGGTAATTTTAATGAGTAGTCTCCTACAATGTATATGTCTATGTTATTAGTAACTTGTTTCCAGTCTACCTACATGTATATTTCATTGTATTGTTATTATTAATTCTTTTCTAAATAATTTATAAAGATAAAAATTGTTTTTTATTTTAATGACAGTTAATTCTTAAATTTTTGTATCATCATTAGAAACTTTATGAGTAAACAATGAACAATATAGGGAAGTATAAAACTTATTTACAGTCCAGATGTTTTCTAGACAGTAAAAAATATCTATAATTTTATCTTTCCTGGCCATTAATTTTACAAAATAGGTACATTTCATAAATTAGGAGTATTATATTTCTTATTTTTAAATAAACATGATTAATTTTCATCTTTTTTTTTTGTTTTACTTACTTAAAATTGTAGGTAAAACGGAAAACTGGACACACTCTTTTGAGAGTATTTTTCTGAATCACTAACTGTTACTAATAAAATTGATAGATAAATTAAATAAAATATACAATATACATTATACAAAATCTTTAAATAGCCTTAAATAATTCGATGGTTTCAATAAATTGAAATTGTAATTTGAAATCTATAATGAACAAAGATAAAATTTATCGGGAAACTTCAAGATCAGCAATTAACAAGTAATTGTAACGTCTTTCATTTATATTTATTTCTGATTTTCAATCATCAATCTTTTTTAGCAGTTGTTTACAGTGATATCATTGCATAAGTAATCCCTTCTTATTTGCATTATATCTAATCAAAATCGTTCATAATAACATGATATTAATAATACTTACTTCAAATATAAAATTCATGGGATTATCACTGTTTTATTTCATTGTTTCACTTTTTCACTTCTTTAACTTTATGACTACAACATGATATACAGATAGCAGCGAGTGTGAAATATGTAAACAAGTGAATTATGATAATACAAGATAAATGTGCGACTTAATGTTGTAACATTTTATTTCAAAAACTACTAATAAATTTCATCAATAAATTTTTAAGGAGCACAGCTTATCAATACAATAAATCCTATAAATCTAGAATAATGAAACGCATAATAATTTCTGCCTGTCAAAACGTAGTTTTTTTTTTCTTTCGCAACATGATAAATTATCAAACGGGGCCGGTTGAAGGCCAATTTTTTAGATTAAAACGAAAACTGCGCCTTTAAATAACAAATAAGATTATCATTAAAAAATGTATTATAAGGTTCCTCTCCTTATCTTGCTAGTTTATTCTTTTTCTGAGTGAATCATTAAAATCATCATAGTTGCCGTATTGTGATAGTGTATCTCGAACAAATAAAGAGGAACAGATAGTGAAGAGTGGCTTCAAGGCTAACAGATAACTACATCACGATATCTGGCCTCTTAGGGCTGACGATCTACCCCACGTGGGCTCCCGGATCACCGATAAGAGTTTCGTAAGAGGAGTAATGCACGGCATCAGCAGGGAAAGTAGACCATCGTCGGGGATTGAAGGAGTTATAAGTCCACTTTGGTGTAACTCCACAGCGGCGTAGAAAATCTTAACAGCTAAGCTAATAGATCTATATCTAAAAAAATATATAAATACGTAAACATTATAATTACAACAACAATTGCACCATACTCGCACGAATGAATTATGTAGTGGAAGCTACCAAGGACGATTCGATTTTATCTAACACAGAAGCACCAAACAAGATGCGAGATAAGAAATAATCTAGATCTCTGATATGTCATCAAATAAAACATTATTAAATAAAATAAGGATATGGTTTGAAACTATAGTAACCATTGCTATGTTATCTTACAGCGGTCATGGTAAGTAGACAAGAACCAAATAAGTAGTTTTTCACAACTTTAATCGTAACAGACAACATCGCTACTTAATAGATCGAATACTATTCATTGTCAGTAATTAAAAAGAGTATTGAAGTCTGGACTCCTTAGAGAAGACCTAAACTATAATAGTTTACCGTACATTAAAATCTAAATTAAAGTTTTTGAGTCAAATTGTTACTTAGCAACCAAACCATTGCATTTCAAAATATTGTCCATTTTACAGTTTTTAATTTTTTTTTTCCAAGCAATGTTAGCTAAACATTATAGTGAGGTGATAAGATTTCTTCCAAAAGCAGCAGAATCAAATTTGATCTAACAGTTCTGGGAAGAAAATTATATATTACAAAACAGTACAGAAAATGTAAAAGAAAAAATATACATTAAACATTGCAAAATAGGCTTGGCTGGTTTTGTAATACAACGCAACTACGAAACCATGGATAGCAATTCGAAACCCGACCACAATGGACAATTTATCGTCACTCATTGATCACAATTTACTATTGAGTAAATTGCATAACCGCTTGTTAAGATAAAAAAAAAGAAAAAATCCAAACTTGGAATTTTTTTCAGAAAATCTGAAAATATTCATAATGCGAGTGATTTCTTTTTAAAACTATTAGTTTTTAGACTACATCAGAAATAAATATTTTTTTTTTCAAATACCAAATAAAAAACAAAATAAAAAAGATGTACATAAGTTGGATTTACTCATTTTAGCAAGGGAAATTACAGAAAAAATCAATAAAAATAACCTGTAATAAAACTACAGAAACTTAAAAAATTACAAGTTTAATTATTAAGTATTAATACAAAACAATTAAATGGAAAAAGAATAACAATAATATAAAAAAATTATTTTTAATTTTTCAAGACTTTTTCATTATAGTACACAACATAGCATACAGTTTGTACCTACGGATGGCCGAAACTTTGTGAAAACTATAATAAAATAGAGGTGAAAGGTCCATCTTAACCATACTTGCCTTCAACTAAAATGAAACCAACTTATATGTTAATTGCCTTATTTAAAAACTGCTAACTGAAAATTAGATGTCAGATGTTGAAAACTTATACAAAGTATGTAATAAAAAGTAATTTATAAAAAAAAAAAAAAAAATCAGAACTATTTTATTTTCTTCAATGTGTGCTACGTTTTATAATAATTAGCATAACAAAAAAAATCTTCCAATTTATTCTAAAAAATAACCACCAGTAAGCAATAGCAAAGCCCTCGTTGCTCCGGCAATGTTTACGATGATGGAATAACAACCGTTATCATCTTAACAGAGACCAACAAGAAGATGAAAGAGTACAAACCCAAGCCATCAGATTTGAGAGGGGAGGTGAGTGCATTGGCCTTACACTATCAAGCGCAGTATCCACGAGTCTTCGGTCGCTCCCTGATGCACCAGAGTGCAAGCCTCACTTGTATAATAACGTTCATACAATCGTAAATAATTATAATATTACTAAGAAAAATATTAATGTAATACATAGCTTTACTTTTTTAACGACAATTTAAAAGCATTATAATTTTGTTAACTAAGAAATTAATACAAATTAAGAAGATTACATTAAAGTGGCTCAGGGTATCTGACTGGCTAGGCAGATGCCAAATTCGCTTGTACACTCATACAAAAAATTATATATGCAAAAAAGTAACTACAGCCCAGAAAATTTTAAACTACCAGGGCATTCAAAAAGTCCTGTCGTTTTTCGTTTGTTCGTTGTTTATTTTGATTCTAGAGTGTTTGCTAATTAATTCCGTTCAATACAACTTTTAT
>NW_027115235.1:0-1610 GCF_000696795.3 Halyomorpha halys | reverse complement strand
CTTGGGGGGTCAGTATCTAATCATTTTAAATGTGTAAATATCTAACTAAAACTTATATTAAAGATGTATTAATGTGATCTAAAATAACATTGAATAAAATAGTTTAATAAGGTTAAGCATAAGTATTAAATTAAAAAAATATCTGCTGATAAAGTAAAAAGTAAGAAACAAATTAATAAGTACCATTCATGCTTAAACCAAAGTATTTATTTTATTTAATGGTAAACGTAATCCAGATGGACAGAAATGAGTATTCACAAAAAACATTTTTTTTAATTATTTATATATTGACATTTACAACTGTATATAAAATACAACAAACAAATTTGAAGTAAGATCATAATGATATGATACATCATGTAGAGAAACTACCCAGTAATAGAACTCTAAAAGCATTTTACTATATAAGGTCACGAGGCCATCTTCTTTTTAGGCGCCTCGGAGGATTGCCAGGAATGTTTATTATGGAAGGAATGATATCGGGTTCGGGATAGATCGGTTGCATAAGGAACATTTAGGTCTTTGTGGATGGCTTTATTTGTAACAAAATAAGGAGCATTGAGGATTTTATGAAGGATTTTGGATTGTAAGGATTGGATACGAGGGGAATTCGAAGGTTTAGTGGACCCCCAAAGCTAAACTCCGTACAAAAATCTAATACAATAAGAAGAAACACCTACTATATATATATGGACATATGTATTTTATAGATTACTTTTCACAATAGAAGGTTTTTCTTGTTATTTTATTAGTTATTTTTAAGACATACAGAGGCTGTTTTTGGAACTTAATACATATCACTGCTGACCTGATGTTTCGTGTCCATGGTAAGTTTATTTATGTTATATATGTTATAGGTTATGTATTTTGTTAAAATAGTATGTATCTTTCTAAGTACTTAAAATATTATATAAATATTAGCTAATACAGCAATAAAAATCATTAATAGGGCATTAAAAAATGTCCCAAGATCCCTTAAATTCAGTCCATTCATTATTAATATCCCAATCAGTTCAAAGTTTAAACTGTCACAAAACAATCATCTCACAAAACTTTACATTATCGCAATTTCATCGGGTTTAAATTTTAATACTGATTTCCATTCAATAATTGAATGTGATTTAAAATAGGATTAAAATATCATGAAAGGCAGCAGAGAATTTAAAAATAATGAATGTACTCATGGAACTTTTTAAAAAAAAAAATGCCTCCATAAGAATTACATACATGACCTAAAAATTTAACATCTTATTTTATACATAATATTTTCACTTTCTTAGTTGTTTAAATAAAATAATTTGTATCTTATGTCTTAAAACACTCACTATTGTTTATTTATAAGTCCGACCTTTCTGAGTGTACAAAGTGTGATAAGATGCTGATAATAGTGTTAAAGTCGATTTTTAATTAAAAGATTGATCAAAACAGCGCAATTTGACTGAAATTATGACTTGAGCAGAGTAGGTTACTACAGGTTTTAAATTATCAGATGTGAGATGTAAATTTATATTTTAGATTGTCCTAGATGGTGGCCAAATTGGAAACGTTAGGCTTTTAAAAGAAATGATAAAGAGTTTTGATTTAAGTCTCAAAATATAAATAAGTTATAT
>NW_027115234.1:397594-406550 GCF_000696795.3 Halyomorpha halys | reverse complement strand
TGAATTCAAATCTCCCGCCATGTGTGACGTCATCAAAATGCTGGCTTCTGATTGGCTCCTCAAATCACTGTGCCAGCTCGCCCATATTCCCTCTACTGCCGATGGTGCTGCTATCTATCGGTCGCCGTCTGAACTAACAACCCTGCACTCTGGTGGCAAGTCGAGGAACTCCCTCCACAAAAAAGTGTGCCAGCTCGCCCATATTCCCTCTACTATTGTCATATAGTCTCATAAATTATAATTTACAACATAACATTATTTAAACAATGCCTTTCACTATTTATATGTTCCTTTTGTTATAAATAAAAATAAATATTAAATTATACTAGGCATAGTCTCTTTGTACATATCAATATGCCTGTGTACTGTTTTTTTTTATCTCCATATCTATATATCTACATTTAATAAATTTTGCTATTTAAGTTTAAAATCATAGTTTTGAGTTGGGTAATCTTATTTTTAAATGTTTTTCCTGATTCGTTATGTCTCTACTGAAATTGCCAGCCTACTTAGTATATCTGCTTAATCTGTATTCAAGTAGTTTGTAACTGTTCAGTATACATTATTGTTAATATTTTATTAAAATAATTCAGTCAGCAACACTCAGCAGCAATAAATAAATATCAGAGCTTGAGACTTAAGTACTCAATCATAATGTATGTATATATTAGATAACAAGAAAAGTAAATAAAAAATAATATAAGAAATAAAATGGGATTAGTTCAAATTAAAATGGGTGGTAAAAACTGGACCATTTTCTTAAATGAAATAACGCACATTTTTTTACTTAACAGAACTTTTTTTTTGAAATTTATTCAATGTTATTTACTCTCCGTCGTAAACCTCAACCCTCCTGTCCTACAGTATCCTTTCTAAATACTCCACTAACGCTTGTTGAACAGATTCGGTACTTAGGACTCCATCTTGACAAGAGACTTACTTGGAATCTATATACAAGACAGAAACGACAAGAAACTGCTCGTATATTTCGATTGCTAAAACACCTACTTGATGAAAGCTCTAAACTTCGCATTCACTACACAAAATTATTATACACTACGATAATCAGACCAATTTGGATATATGGAATTGACCTCTGGGGCTCTACCAAACCATCAAATTCCTTCCGCATCCAATCCTTACAATCCAAAATCCTTGATGCTCCTTATTACGTTACAAATAAACTTATCCACAAAGACCTTAACATCCCATTCGTTGCAGATTTGGCCAAAAACAAATATGCGTCTTTTCTTTCCAAATTTTTACCCGTCCTAACCCATTAGTTCTTAATCTCTCATCCTTAACAATCCCTGATAGTCCTCCGAGGCGTCTGAAAAGAAGATGGCCACGGGACCTTCTAATTTAAATGAATGCTTGAAGTACCATCTATCGGTGGTTCCGTCCCAAGATTTTCAAGTGTAAACGAAACATTTCACATATTTACTTATTGTATTTATTATTTTGTACAGCTGTAAATTACATTAAATAAATACATAAAAAAAGTGCTATTTACATAAAAATACATCCAGTAAATTTGATCTAAGATCATAATAGAGAAATACTGGCGTGTCGAAAAAGTACCCATTGGTAAAAAAGTACCCACTCTAATAATATTTCTACATTAGAAGGTCTCCAAGCTATCTTATTTTCAGGCGCCTTGGAGGATTGTCAGGAATCAAAGAAGAAGCAAGGTTAGCAAAGGGAGGGGGAGAGGAACGGAGTTTTCAAACACAAATATATAAAAATTGGTTAATTGACAAGGTCTAATTTCAAATGAAATTTCCGGTACAGAATCACGATTGGATACAACTATAATACTTTGTTTGAAAAGCAACAAAACAAAAATTCATTAGAATTTCTATTTCTTGTTAATTTCCTATAACATTACAAGTTAACTAAAAATATAAACGTAATAATTATTCAATTACATCATTGAATAATTATTACGTTTATATATTTTTTTAAATTTAATTTAATGATGAATAATAATTTAATTTTCTTTTTCGAAAACAAAAAAAAAAATTTTTTTAGAAATAAGTGGGAAAAAGGGTGTGGTCAGCAAAAAAACAAAACAAAAAAATTATTTATTCGTGCCTACATTTCGACCCTCTTCTCTACTTTTTAATCTACGGTCAACTATCTAAACCTCTTTTTTGAAATATTTTGTTAGTAATCCCATCGATATGCCAACAAATACCAATGAAGTTTTGATAGTAATAACTATCAATACTATTGAACTATCCCCAAACCTACAGCGTCATGTTTAATTTTAATAAAAATCTAAGCACCTACTTGAAATCATGTTTTCCATTATGTCATGAAAATGCCGGCTACAATTGAAGGCAAATCGAATAAAAATTAGGTCGTAGTAATATATTTAGTTAAAAAGCTTTGATAGAACAGGAATCCTAGAAGCCGAAAGGTCTAGAACCAATAATAATTTATAAGTAATTTCTAAAAATGTTTCAGGCCTACAATCTAGAGCGGTGAATAAATTGGGCAATTTAGCTCGTCTGAAGCAAATTGTGATGTGAGCCTTTTGAAAATATAAGAGGTCGTTATTTATTCACGTCGTTATGCAAGCTAAATTAGGTATTTGTCCAATATCCAGTTAATGTAATTTAGAAATCATGAATAAAGGAAACATCTGAAAACATATAATATAAATATCATTTTTTTTTCTGCTCAAGATGTTTACCTTTCACCGCTGTTTTAGAAACATTGCGATGGCTAACCTCCTTAAAATGTTAGAAGACACCAAGTTTTTCACTAAAACATTCGCTGATGACTTAAAGATCCTTGACAAATATGTATTTTTTCATAAAATGAAACGTCTGAATAGGTGACCCATTTTTTGTTCCGATTTAGGAAGTAATTTGCTTTAGATTTTTTGGATGCAGGTAAATGCTACCTTTTCTGGACTTTTTTCATTTCGTAGAGGTCCCACGAAATGAGAAATTTGAGCCCCCACCATGGTTAGAATAGGTTGTTGCCCTAAATAACCCCCCCTCCTCCATCGTATACCAGATATAACTAGGAAGGGGGTCATAAAATAATAAAAATCTTCCTCAGTAACAAGTGAAAAGAAAGAAAAAAAAGAAGTGTAACGATTGTCCCAACAAAGAACACTTCCAAGAATAATTGAGGGGCAAAGTTTATCGATGTAGTTGTAATCTCTGTATGTCAGTAACAACTGTGTTATCACATTTATAAATTATATTATAGATCTATTTTTTTTTAATAATAATTATATGATTAATCAATTTAGAAATTTATTTTTAATTAATTTATCATCACAACAGATAGTTTATTTGACCTTTGGGATTCATAAGTTTGCTTAAATAAACTGTTTTTAATTCTAGATAATTATACTAATTGCGGGCGTTCCCAGCGAGGGGAAAGGGGAGCAGCCGTCCCCCTAAAATTAAAATAAATAATAATTCCAAAAAATATTCTTTTTTCTAAGCAAATAATTGTAAACCAATAAAGCACTGATATAATGTTATATACTTTTCTTGAATTTTTTATTTCATTTACTTTTTCCGTGCTAAAGTGTTAAATCTGAACGACAATGGTTTGCCCCCACATTTCCACCGCTGAATGATTTATTAATAATGTTGATATTTTATATACATTTTTTGATCACTACCCGGACCATTTACCAACAGTCAATTGCATATTGTGAACTTATAATTGTTTAATGTAATTTTATTAAAATATATGCATTAACATTTTTCATTAATTTTAATGTACCAAATAATAACCCTATTCGATATACTAAGTTTCCCTGTATCTTTACTGAGTATTTTATCTGCATGTTATTAAACTTACTATACTGTAAATTTCACTTAGGTTCTGAGACTCACTCTGAACAGGATGAACTACTATGGGTATTATGGCATGCCGTCAATTTATAAACTAATAAATTTAGTAAATGTTATGTGAGTTTTCAGGATTAATTTTCTTTGTAAAATCATTATGTGTTGTTTATGTCATAAATTAGGAAAATCCATAACACAAACGGAAACTAAGAAAAATATTAAACGCTCGGAGGACCATGAATAATAAAAAATATGAGGTTATTATAAAAAAAATTACCATGTTAATATGTTTAAGTTTATTAATTTAAGCTCAAATGTTAAATTTCTAAGTTATACAGTATATAATCTAAATAAAACTATATAAAAAATAATTCAGTTCACAACTTACTTTTATATTTATTTATTGCAATGGTCTTACAAGAACTTGAGCCTGTCTGTCTTATAATCTACCTTCAATCTCTCATATGTCGGAAACCACCCGCTATCTTCTAATGTCTATATTTTTCCTTCACCTTGTCCCTCCTTCTTTAGCGTGGTTTTTCTTTTACAGATCCTTCACCAGGTCGATCTTCTTTGTTTAGGGATTGATTCTCTGGGGATACGTGCAGCATGACTTAGCCTAGGTATTCAATGCAATTTGTCTGCAATAGATTCCTCACAAAACGTATCTCTCCTATGTCGACAACTTGCTTCCCGACACCGTAAAAATTACCCAGGGGTGACAACAGGTCATATGGTTTTCTCATAAACCATAATTTTGATCCTGTACAGCAGGGCTCTATAATTTAGAATTTTTATGAGATCTATTCATTTCTTTCAATTCCTCCTCCATTTGATTATTTTTGCTTAATAGTGCATCCTAATTCTTTTGAGTAGCTTCTACTCAACTTTCTACTTAATTTTTCTACTTATTTCATTACAACTTACTTGAAGTTGTCAATTCGAGGCTAAGTAGTTAGATCAATCGTGAAAAGAGACTCACTAGGTGGATTTCGCATCACTTGAATCGAAAATATAATTGCTGTGATATAATCGTCGTCAGAAATGCGAATATATTCAAACATATTCACCTCTGGCCTATTAGATATCGAGAAATGAACGTAGCATTAAAATTTTACTTTTCGAAACTGCCGCACTGTATTCTATGAATGATTCATCCAAGGAAGAAAGCTGGCTGAATTCTAAGCGGATGAAATAGGGCATTTAGCCACGGCACTGAGTGAAGAACAGAGAGAACAAAAGGAATCAAAAAAGGCAAGAGGAGATGATAAGGTTGCTGAAGTAACGTCATCATATCTCACATTGCAAGTCCATCTTTATTTTTTATAATTTATGAATGAGGTCTTTATAAATTATGTCTTTATATATTTATTAATCGTCTATATATATATAGATGTATGTATATCAGTTTGTGTAGTTTAATAAAGGTAAACGCCTTTTCATTAAATTCATCTACATACGACGGAATACAAATGTTTAGGAGACTTCGGAGAATTTTCTGTAGCCATAAAAATTAAATCGACACCAACTCCTTTTTTGAGAAACATTCTTTAAATATGAAGTTTCTCCAGAACTATAAATTTTTCTCCACTATGGTGTCGCTAATTTGTATGACCAATTACTGAATCAAGTATTTATTTAATGATTTTTTTTTTTTTTTTATTGATATTTACTACAGTACATAATAATTAATTTAGTAAATTTTCTGCAAGCTTATAGTGGTGTGATACAGACTGGTAGATAAACTAACCATTGATAGACCTCTAATAACGTTTTTACATTTGAAGGTCTCGAGGCCACCTTCTTATCAGGTGGAGGAATGTCAAGAATGGATGAGGAAGCAAGGTTAGAAACTAGTCTGGGCGGTTAGGGAGTTTATAATGGAAGGAATGATATCTGATTCGGGCTAGATCGGTCACATATGGTACATTAAGGCATTTATGGGTGATTTTATTTGTGACAAAGTAAGGAGCATTTAGGATTGTAAGGATTGGTTATGTGAGCATTTCGAAGGATTTATTTAATGATTTTAAACGAAAAAAGTGATAAGATCAAAGATCTTATAAAAAATAAATTAAATCAAGTTGATTTGTGTACAAGATGTATGCACAAAACCAGTAATTTGATTTTTTTTTTAAATCAAGACTAAGTTAATTTGAAATTGTCAAACCTTATTCCATTTAATTTTGAGTGGAATAAAAAATTATCTCTCATGTCATAGATCATATCATGTCGAGAAAAGGTTTAGCCAACCAGGATTTGAACAATTTTCTTTCAGCACAAGATTATGATTTTTTTATTTTCTATTTATCTGTACTAGAAGTCTTAGTCTTTAGGAACTAACGATCAAAATAAAAAATAATGAATAAAAAGGTTTTCTGAATAATTCATCAAATTTAGTAGTTTATGTACTTTATTAATTAATCAACCGTATTTCATTAATTTATTGTTTTTAAATTACGATAATGGTATCATTCAGTTATGAGATAAAATTAAAACGACCTGATCAGAACTCTGAAGAGGGTTTCTCGTTTAAGAAAAGATAAAGTAACATAACACTTAAAACGTTAAACAACAGGACAAATTATTCTTTTTGTATTTTTACATTTATTTTGTACAATTTTAAAGGCCTCTTTTATAATTGTAATTTTTTTTTATGATTCGGGTACATTCACTTTTTTGGGAATAACTTTCTTTTTGTTTTTTTAAATTAACATGTTAATATATGAAAAAAAATATGTCATGGAAATCTGAGTAACCTTTTTTACTATCATTTACCCATGTACAAAATATATAAGTATATATACGTAAAGGGAAATATCACGAAAAATTATGAATCCCAGTTTTTAATTGAAATACATGTTTTGAGGTTCCATGGTCCCAAATAACCAAGTCCCACAAGATTATCAGCCAGACTCAATTAGGAAAAGTTATAGGAAAGTGAAATTAAGTATTTAAGGCAGTTAAACACATGCTTAAGAAATTATTTATTCACAAGAAAATAGTGAAAAAAATAATTTCTGAACAATGATTAATTATTGTAAAAATAAATTTACGCAAATACATTAATAATTTTTGTATTTGAATTGATTTGATATTTATGAAATGACCTTGTTTTTCCCGTTCGGTAATACTAATTTTTTGTATAGCCGAACACCCTTAGTTTTTATTATTTCGGATCAGCGAGAGTCCAAGTGATATTTTGTGAAAACGGTGGAACCGAAGAATAATTAAAGTCATTTATAAATATTTGACAAGTTTTATGTAAATGGATTCAGCCAAAGAGATGTCGGTTTTTTTTTCTGTTTTATGATTGTAACTTGGTTTTATAGTGGGTAGCGGTAAAAAGGATAGCTATAGCTTCAATAAAAAATAAGCAACTGAATTAGCCACTCCAACGGAATTCTCCATCCTCATTTTCTCGGTTTCTTCGTCCGTTTTGATACAGCTATCATGATTTTCTTCTAACTTTATTTTTGCTCTCTGTTTGATTATAGGCCAGTCTACAAAAAAAAATCGCATATATCAATGAAAATCGTTCTAATTCCCACCGCAGTTCATCTTATCAATTTTTGATAGAATCTGAAATATATTTGGAAAATTTTTACAGTATAATATAATGATAACATAATATTTTATTTCCATTATATTTTGTTTGTACAATTTTATTCCAGAGTATTGTCTCTCAATATTGAAAAATATTAATTATATTTTTATCAATAAAACTGTTATTTAAATTAGAAAACAACGTCTTTAATTGCATAAAACTGCAATATGATCTATTTAATAGATAAGTTCCATATGTCCCAATCATATCCCTGTTATTTGAATTTAAAAAAAAAGTTATAGCATAATCATTATCAGTTAAAACTCAATTTAGCACTTAGCATTCAATTGTGATGTTGATGACAGAGATATTAATTAAGAAAGTTTTATAATTTTGTGAAAATAATATTTGATTGTGAACATATATATTTTTTAAAAAAATTATTCAACAAAAACAAAAGCAGAATACTATGTAGGAACTTACGAAAAAACAATAAAACGTTAAAAAATAAAAATGAAATATAAATGGATTTTCTAGGTAACTCATTGAAAAAACAAAAATATATAGATCTACTGACTTCATATATTTCTTTCATATGCTTCTTTTATTATTTATCTTAAAAACTATAGTCTATTAATTTAATTTAATTATTGTAAAGTTGACACTTTTCTTTTTTTTCAGGTATTTTGACGCGATAAGAATTACTCCAGTGTAATCGAAAATGGGACAGTACGTCAACATTTTCATCGTTCAGGAAGGTTGTAAGTATTTAGTCTGGATTGCAGGCTGGGCTCTGAGTTTGAGGAATATTACTAATTTAGCAGTGAGAAACTTTTACCTGGTTGCTCTACAATTAGAAGAAATATTACCATAATTATACCCGGAGAGTGTGTTGAAATTTGCATCCATATTGAATTTAATGTTTGGGGGATGACTGACATAGAAAGGGACTTTTGTCGGAGTTAGTGAATTCTATTGAGGAATGAAGTTGACAAGTTAAAGGCAAATTATATCAAGTCAGATGTATCTTAACCAGTAAAATCGCTTCGGTTTATCAAAAATAATAATGCTAAATTCATTATTAATTAGTCGGGCATTAAAACAAATAATAAAATTTCCTTTACGTTAAAAAAAAATTCGATACGCGTATCAAAAAAATTTAGGCACGCGTATTTAGCAAACTGCTCTGGGATATATTTAATCTTAGTATGTTTCATAACAAAGTTTTTATTATATATAAATAAAAATTCAAATATAAATACTATAGGTAAATTAATGTGAAATCTGACTATGGAGATACGAAAATATTTATTTAATCACTAAATTCTTTCATTTTCTTTATTATCACTAACAATGAAAGATAATTAATCGTTTAAAATAAAAATTAAAGTTACATTCAAGAAATTAATTTATGAAATTCGGTATTCCACTGACTCACTACCAGTGATGCGGCGAGAGGGATGCGCTGGGATCTTAGGAGCTCTGCTCTACCCCTCACACGTGAGGGATAGAGTGGGCTCAGGGATCCTCAGGTCGATTGTGTAAATATTGTATATTAGAGTGTAAATGTGACTAGAGACTATACTAT
>NW_027115234.1:378453-397484 GCF_000696795.3 Halyomorpha halys | reverse complement strand
TTTTTTAATTTTAGTGTGTATGAGACCATTCATCACTATTACCTATTGCCCACAACTGTGTGGCAGATTGTAATATCAATCAATAAATAAAAAGTATTACTAGTAAAAAAAAAAAAAAAACGTGAATAACCCTCCAAAATGTTAGGGAATCCCTGAAAGATAAATCATTTAAGGATTTGTACAAATCGATCTTAAATATGACTAGTGGGATAGTGCATTCATGTCCGATAGAGGTTCTCACTTGCTCGAAATGTATCAATGCTCTGAAATTGAATATGAACTACAATTCTATTGGTGTAGTTCCAAGAACCGGAGGTCAATCATAGATTTTGGACCCCTATACCGCAAATGTGGACGATTCAGAAACCCCTGCTCGTGTATTGAGTAAACACAACATGCTCCGTGTCACCTACCGGTATAGTAATATAAAAAAGAAAATAGCCGAACTGCTCCATTAGAAATAAATGTAAAGTTTTCAATAAGTACATTGCTTAGATGATGTCCTTGCGTCTAGCGCGATGGAGAAGGGACAAATAACAGTTCCTACAGTATACTATATAAGGAATGATGAGTATGAGGCTGTCAAAATACAACGGAAAAACAGAATATTTATTTAAAGTACATTCATTATTTACAGAAAGGATTAGAGAAGAATTTAGCGAAAGAAGGTATTCAGTTAAAGAGCTTTGGTTCGGAAGAAAGGGGACCATCACTCATTTAGCAAGTAGTTTTCTGAAGAGATTGGGCGTCAAAAAGAACCAGCGACAGAGCATGGTTGAAACCATTATTCTTGGGGATTTATTGCAGAATCCTACATCACCATATATTGTAAGCTTTGGCTTCGTTTTGTCAATTCCATGACTGAAACGGAAACAAAAAATTTAAAAAAATAAATATTTGAGGTTCATTTACTGTACGAGCCGCGCATTTATTTAATGAGTTGAAGTGAATATATCTTCCATAATAACTTTCTTTATTTCAATCAGTTACAGTGTTTCGTGGCAATAGCCCCATCATCAGGAACTCTACAATACCATAACAAACATTAAATATAGCAAAAGTGTCTCCGAGAAAATGATCCAATGGTTGCACAACTGTGTTAAGTTGCTAATGCATAAAGAACACTAATCGAGCAAACAATATTAAAAGCATTATTAAAAAAATGAGTTACAGAATCAAGTAGAACATATTCCTAATATTGAAAACTTTATTTGTTTAATGAGTTGAAGTGAATAACTCTTCCATAATATTTTTTTTTTACTTCAATTTATTAGTTGTTATTAGTTGTATAGCCCCATTATTAGGCACTCTAAAATACAAATTAACACACATCATACAATCCATACAACAATACAATTATTTAATATAAAACATAAGTTTATTAAAGACAATTACTTTAACATAATTATTTCCTTCAATTTCAAATTTCATAATTAATGTTTAATTATTCATATTTTTTTTTATTTATTGCTATTTACAACTGTACATTATAATGCATTTAGTAAATTTGATCTCAGTTAAAAAAGAGTGTTACAGGTGTGGAGAGAAACTACCCATTGGTAGCACTCTAATGGCGTTTTACATAAGTAGATCTCGTGGCCATCTTCTTTTCAGGTGTCTCGGAGGATTGTCAGGAATGGAAGAGGGAGCAAGTTTAGAAACTAGTGGGTTTGGGTGGTTAAGGGGTTTGTAATGGAAAAAAATGATATCTAGTTCAGGCTAGATCGGTTACATATGGAACATTAAGGTCTTTATGTATGATTTTAAGTGTGACAAAGTAAGGAGCATTGAGGATTTTGGATTGTAAGGATTAAATACGAGAGGAATTCGAAGGTTTAGTAGAGCCCCAAAGCTCAACTCCATATGTCCAGATTGGCCTTATTACAGTCATGTAGATCAGTCTTTTCTAATGAGTTGGAAGTTTAAAACGTTTGACCAGTAAGTAATGTAATAGTCCAAATTGACGTGCAGTTTCCTGTCTTTTCAGTCTTGTGTGAGGATTCCAGGTTAGTCGTTTGTCCAGATGTAGTCCAAAGTACCAATCAAAGGCGGATCTGTTCGACAGGGGTAAGATCAATATTATCAAAGGAGACTGTCATATATTTTAAAATCACAATAGTCATCATAATAAAATAAAATAAATAAGAAGAATACTAAATAAACATTAAGTTAACAACACTTAAATATAACCTTAACATAAGGTTATCCTGATAATATTTATAACAAATAAATTACGTCTATGCTTCTTATTTGCCTTTATTCTTTAAAAATATGAAAATTGTATTGATTTAGAAATATAGATAGTCATACATCTGTATAAAATTATGTTGTAAGTTTAGAGGTAAGAAATAATTACCATAGAGGAAATCTATTTGTTATCACTATTTGAGGAAAACTTTAATAATTGTAATTAATTGATTATTAATTATAATTGCTAACGTAATGTTTCAGTCTATTTGGATTTATCCTAACTTTTTATATGAAATTAGTTTTTTAAATCAATAGACAGCAATAATGACTATTGTGATTTTTAAATATATAAGACTAAATAAATTATATAATTTGAAAGTTGTTTTAAATAAATGTTATTAAATTAATATATTTATATTTGAATACTATGATGTGTGTTAAATTGTATTTTAGAGTACCTTATGATGGGGCTATACAGATCAACTAATAAATTAAAGTAAAAAAAAAATATTATGGAAGAGTTATTCACTTCAACTCATTAAACAAATATAGTTTTCAATATTAGGAATAAGTTCTACTTGATTCTGTTACTCACTTTTTATAATGATGTCATTAGTTTTTGATCGATGGATTCGTATGCTGTGTGCATTAGCAACTTAACACAGCTGGTGCAATTATTTTTTGTAGACACTTTAGATATTTAGTTCTAATGGTTATTATTTAGGATGCGTTATATACAGTTTCTTCATTAAAAATAGTGATTTTAAAAATTTATTTTTAAGTATCAGGATTTTTTAAAATTATTTCTTTTCGTTTAATCTTATGTCTTTCTTCTTTGACGCATCTCAAGCCTTTGATATACGGTCCCATTATTGAAAATATGATAAAAAAAAAAAAAAATCTTTTAAACAGATTGCACTTTGAAACAGAATAGCGACTACAACGGTAAGGCACAGAGGGATACATCGTCACCTTTCTTAGGGCTGTGTATACATGCCGGCAACTTGATGGAATCCTTAGAGCTTTTAGCGGAATTAACCTGCTTTTGTCTCAGCGTATAGAGAGTTAGAACTGAAGGGGTCACTCGGAGCAGATGTCTTTCAAAAGACGATTTTTGAAGAATTCATCAGCCTAATGTAGAATTCTCATCGGAGACTGCACAAGAATGGAGGCGGATTCTTTACGCCTTACACCCGTCACACGGCGATTCTTGGGTACACAAGAGCTTTGTCCGAGAAGGCGGCATTCAATAGCCTCTTAAAATGCCACTTAAGCAATTGAAATAGCTATCATAGTAATTACAAGATGAAGATATTTAAGCCCATTGGTTTAGTAACCCTAGAAAACATGTAATACTTAGAATACCTTCTGAGTAGGTACGTACTTGAGTAATTTTTAATCACGCTGGGGTCTTTTGGGAAAAAAAAATTAATAATTTGAATCACACAACTACACAATCACACTATTTTATTGTTTTAAATATTTTAATATTTGTTATATAGTGGAATTTGTTGATCAAATAAAATAGGGGTTGTGAAATAGAAGGGAAAGAAAAAAAAAAGGAATAAATCGAAAAACTTGTAGTTGGTTTGTAGACTGGTATTAATTGTAAAAGAAAAGTAAAAGAAAACTGTGGAAGGAAAAAAAAAAATGTTATCTATCTTTTATACTATATCATGTAAAAATATGTAACGTATATTTGTCCAGTCACGGATTGATAAGTATGCTGTGTAATGTAGCAACCCGATGTATTTGGGCAGCATGAATGAATAAAATATTTCTTTCTCTCCTATAATAAACACAAATATGAATGGCAATTAATAAATATCTTTGGATTCAACTACTTATCTTTCTTAACAGTCAGGCTAAGTTAGCCTTGTGTAATACATAAATGGAGGATAGTCCGGTAGTGAAAAAAAAAACTCAAATCGTAATTAAACTATTTCATGTTAGCCAAAGTTTCGCCCCATTTCGCAGAGCTTCATCGGGGCTAAAAAGATACAAACAACATTATAATGTAACAAAGTAAGAAAATAGACAACTTGAAATAAAAGTAAACTAAGGTGTGGCTAAATATGTGAAAATTTATATAAAAATTAGTACTCTCACTAGACCAATGGTTGTGCAAGGAGGTGATTTGGTCAGCATCACGCTCGACCGCCAGATTTTTACTTAATAAAGGGTATCCAATTTAAGAGGCTGCGTGGACAACAGGAATTGACTCATGCCTACAGTTTACAGAAAACAATTTTCTGCCCAGGCGGATTCGAACTCGGGTCCTTGGAGTTTGTGGCTACCTGCGCTCCCCAATATAAAAATTAACAAAGTAAATTAAAGAAAATAAATATTTGATGTACAGAGAAAAGTAAAAATTAACAAGAATTACAAAAAGATATTAGACAATACAATTTTTTAAAAAATTTATTTAATGTGATTTACAACTGTACAAATAATAAATACAATAAGTAAATATGTTGTATGTTTCATATACACTTGAAAATCTTGGGAAGGAACCACCCATTGGTGGTACTTCAAACATTAATTTAAATTAGAAGGTCCCATGGCCATCTTCTTTTCAGACGCCTCGGAGGATTATCAGGGATTGTTAAGAATAAAAGATTAAGAATGAATGGGTTAGAATGGTTAAGGAGTTTGGAATGAAAAGACGCATATCTGTTTTGGGCCAAATCTCGAACGAATGGAATGTTAAGGTCTTTGTGAATGAGTTTATTTGTAACGTAATAAAGAGCATAAAAGATTTTACGTAGGATTTTGGATTGTAAGGATTGGATGCAATTTGGAGGAATTTGATGGTTTGGTAGAGCTCAATTCCATAAGACAATTAATTTAAACGAAAACAATAGGAAATAAATACATAAACAATTAAAGACAGAAAAATAAGGGAAATAAGAATAAAATAGAAGTCAAGAAAAAAAATGAATAAAATAGGACATAAAACTTACTGGATAAAAGTAATTACAAAAATGAGCTGAAGGCAAATGAAAAGACTAACAGGATTGAGGAGTGGGGGAAAGTTATTTATATTTTTTAGCCCTGTTGAGGCCCAGAAAAGTGGGGCAAAACGTTGGCTGACATTAAATAGTTTAATGGAGTTTTTGTTACCGCACCCGTAATATCTTCCTTTTATTTATAATTTTATTGGGAATGATTTCAGGAAAAAAATAAATCATGAAAGATAGAATAAAAGGAAAAAAAGATTAAAAAACCACAGAGATGAAAAAAAGAGAAAAATAAGAAGAAAAAAGTCATATCATATTTTTATATATTACTGCTGTTTATAATTATTGTTGGGCCTATTTATCGTAAGATAAAAATATTGTCTGATTAGACTAAAATAGATATGCTGTGTAATTAGCAACCCAATAAAATTGGGCAGCACAACTTTGTATTTTAATAAAGTTTTTCCTCCTGGCTTCATTTGTAACTTATAGTCTAAAAATTGTTGAACACGTACATTTAAAAAAAATAAATTTTTGTAATATGTTGATCTTTTGACAATTCGATTACTCGACATTTATTAATGTATTTTTTAAAATTATTTTAATAGGACAATATAGTCTAAATTCTTATACTCCAAAATTACACAATGAATATATAATCAAATTTTAAAGATAGTCTACGCCTCCCACATTTAATATTTATATTAATCATTTATTTGACAAAACATGATGACAGCAAAAGTAAATATATGAAGAAAGTTTGACATTTAATTGTCAAAAAGTGGAATACTGAAGAAGTTGATGACACAATAAATGATTTAATGGAAATAATTAAACAAGATGAAATAAATGAATTAATCAAAAGAGCTATGTTATCTTTAGGAAAACAACTAAATATTTTGAAACTTGTAAAAATTCACATCGCCCTTGATAAAAAAAAAGTATATGTTTATTTAAAAAGAAATATCAACTATAGAATTGAGTTTGTAAAAGAACATATTATATAATAGGCTATATTATAGTTTATTTTAATATTGTATTTTTGATAAATAGCCTTCCCCTCGTCAAGAACACCGAAAACCCAAAAAATCTGTATATATCTGAAGCTAAGGGTGTACAGAGAAATGATAAATCCAAATCTGACTCTGCCAACGGATGCGAGACCTGTGCACCAACATGTATCAAGAGATTTGAACGGAAGGACCTGTGTACAATTAAAGGAGCGGTCTGGGACCAAACCCCCTTCACGTGGAGGATAACTAACTGTGAACTGCTTGCAGAGACTGGTCAGTCTATATCTAATGATATGAACAATGAATGCCAGTATAGTAGGCAAGGGACTACGTAGGAAGCACAAACTAGATGGATAGACAGAATCAACGTATATATGTGAAAGAGCTGCATGCAGAAACATGGAAAGCAAGACTAGGCAGGATTCTGCCTGAATCTTCTTCTGGAAAAGAAGTAGCCCAAGACAGGCAGGATGGGGGAAGCAACTATTATTTTTTGAGTGAATATTACTCAATAACATGTACTATTAATTCTAAATATGAGTAAAAATTCAAAATCCACTATTCATATAAATTTATTAAAATTTGTTATTTATAATGTATATTTAAGATAATTAATTAATAACAATGAGCAATGTTCGGAAAATGTATTTTTTTATTTCTTGTTTCATTAGATCAAATAGTATTTGTTCGTGGAGTACAATCAAGTGGTAGTATTCTTGAATTCCTAAAGTCAATTGAAGGTTCAATAGACTCTCTCTCTCTCTCTCTCTCTCTCTCTATATATATATATATATATATTTTCTTCTTTAATTTGGCCGTAATGAATAGCATCAAAAAACCAAAATTAGTTACGAAATTGTTAGAGCAATGAACTTGAAAGATGGTGAACTACTGGGAACGTTGTTCCAATGACGAATTAAATAATAAAAAAAAATTAAAAAGGATTTATGTATATATTTCCAAAAAAATAATAATAATAATATAAAATCATTTTAATTTTAAGCAGCATTGATTCCAACCAATATTGAAGTTAAAATATTATAAATAAGTTTAATATATAAAATGTAAGGTTAATTTGTTAGATTATTATAGTTTATTTTAAGAGAGTTTTTTTTTAATTTATTTTATTTTATTCATTTATTTTTTATATTTTATTTTAGTATGTATGAGATCATTCATCACTATTACCTATTGCCCACAACTGTGTGGCAGATTTTAATATCTATCAATAAATAAATCTATCTACCAAAAAAAAGATTATTATTGATTCTAAATATGTGGAAGGGTACTCTATCAGGAAATCGGGTTAAGGTTCGTTCAATGAGATTATGTTTATGTCGATCTAGCAGGGCAATCCAAACGTTAAATTTAGGGACGAATTATTTTGCACTTCTAATTATCGTCCATGTGATCAAATTTTGGTTCACTTGCTAAGGCGATATGCGACAGTTTTAGTGCTAAGACCCTGCCCAAGTAAGACTAAGCAGTCATAGTTTAATTACTAAAACCGCAAGCACTGTACGGGTGCCTGAGGAAATTCCACCCCACACTGTAATTGAGCCTCTTCCGAATGAGTAAACAAATAGGACCTCGGAAGGAATGTATCGCTTCCCAAATCCTGTGGCAACTCTTGCTCAATTCGTATCAAAGTACTGAAATTATTTTGGTAGATCTTTGAAAAAACAACACCGTCTTAATCAGTCTTTGAGATATGATTCTAAGGTTATTAAACTCTCCAGTCTATAAGCAGTGTAGTGAGCCATGGATTAGAGAGTGGAATCCATAATTTTTTCAACCTTCTTGCAATGTGAAGGCTACTTCGCTATATGGGCCATCCCCTCATTTCAATGAGTGAAATAATTGCTTTTTCCGATGTCTATTTTCCCCATGTTGGAGCAACACATATGGGTAGGCTGCTAATAATGTTTCAAAAAAATAAAATAAATAAAAGCTTCATAGAATTACTCATGACTGACACCATTGAGATGAAAAATATGAAGTATGAATAAGGGAGATAGAAAATACTCAAAAATCAACAAATGCTAAATGTTATTTTATTTTTGTGTACAAGAATATTAAAAAAAAATATATAATTCAGAACACTTTAATTTTTAATTCATTAAAACAAAGTTAGGAATTTGTTGTACATTAATTCCGAAGTATTTTACTTTTTTACAGTCAATTTTTTACAATTTGAATTTTACAGTGGTTTGCCTTTATATTTTGAAAATTTAATTATCATAATATCGTCTTACTGGAATGTTAGTAAAACACAAAGTTTGAATAATAAAAATGAGCTAGAATGAAATTAACATTAAAAAAAAAGAAAAATATATTAGGTAATCTACTCATCTCATAAGATTCAGAAAATATGCAGTAAGTTAATACTCTTATAAGGCAGAAACAAAACGTGTCGACTGCTGGATTGTATTTGAAGGAGCATGGAGGAGAGCATCATCAATTTTTAAACATTCAAATAAATTGAAGAACAAGATAAATAATAGTTATTTTAATGTTGAATGCCATTTAAAAGTAGTAAAAAACCTGGACACCAATTTCACTTAAATATTTACTTAGGTTCACAGTTCAGGTTCTACTGACCACAAATATTTCCTGTTTCCCTCACTGCTGGAGGTGCGAGGAGAAAGATGTGAGGGAAATAGATTTTGGGGATAAAATTGAAGTACACCATTCCATATAAGTCTCTCATCAATATCATTTATAGATTATGGAACTGTCTTATAAACACACAAATTAACTATAATATAACGTGATTCAAATTCATCTTTTATGGAATATCACTGTGTGAGAGATAGGTGAAATGACACTCACTGATCTCTCTCACAAAAACAAACTCACAAGAGAACTAGAGCTAGAAGTTCTGTGAAATAGTTTAGCCTCGGTTTGGAGGGTATCTGCTGTAGTGTTTCCATCCATAAATGATGGTTACATAAAGATTTCCAAAGTTTTGGCACCCGATTTCAAAAAATGTGATGCAAAAAAGGTTAAATCTATGGGACAGGTAGATTATGGATCATAAATTGTTTTCTATACAACCGATAGCACAATCTATCCTAAAAACAAATAATTAAGCCCTTCCAGATATAAGAAAAAAATGAGCTTATAAATAAAAAAAATATAATTTTTTTGCCATCAAAGTCAGCAACTTGAGATGTGGGACAGATGAGAGAGAGAGATTTTGACACTTGAAGTTTAATTTTAGGCCTATATACAAATTGATACTGAGATAAATATCCTTAAAAAACATACTGAGGTTATCTATTAGCCAGTGAATGCAACTGAAGAATTATAATTTCACGGAGACACTAAGATCTCATTAATACTTAAATTTGTATGTTTTTGTAGAAAAGCTCGTATAATACAGAGAAGTGATTTCACAAAACTCTTAGAGATAGACATTTATCTTTATGTTTATCTTGTGATATTTTAGATATTACTAGAGTTTTCGGAAGAAGTAAAACCCAAGTAATCCTTCTAAAAACAATTTTTAATTTTCATGTTCATTTCCTGGATATAACATCTTTTCAAACTAGAAGAATCTGTTGCAAGCTCCTTCACCTTGATGATGCTCATCAAGATTTTGGCAACATTAAAAGAATGTTGAGATAATAATAAAAAAAAAGGTTAGATAATTTTTTTTTTTAAATCTACACATACCAATGCCACGTTCAGAACTTCAAGCCCTTCACAACGTATCAAAAAAAATTCTTTTCATTAGTTTTGTCTTGTACATATTTAGGGGGCATTTACTACGATTATATAATAAGAAAAACCAATTCATTTTTTTTCCCAAGCTTTCTATTATGACCTGAATTCAGTAAAAACGTTTTTTTTCCGGGATGAGAATCAAATTATAAATTGATAATAAAAAATAAAATAAATTATAAATAAAAAAATAATTAATTGATAATAACTATAATAAATTATAAATTAATTAAACCTATATATCTCTGAGATAATCCTAGCAATGATAATTAAAGTCCTCGTGGCAAGCATATCTTTAGTAAAACATTCCAATATAATTAATTCATCATGTCTAGCAGAAGTAATTATTTTCAAGGCCGTACTATAACAACTATGGAAATTCAAAGCTTTAATTTTCTCTTTTAGTTAATTATCGCATTCTTTTATGGTTCATATTTATTCATTTTTTATTGCCGCTGAAAATGAGAGATGGTTAATTATTTTAAAGGAAAAAGATTAAAGGTACATTCCAGGAAACTTTTTTTTTTTTAATTTGGTATTTAAGCCCTCGCAGACTATTTAAATCAGAATAAGACCTAGCTGACATCAAAGATAACTTGATTGTACTTTGATATAAGTGGTTAAATGCAAATCTTAATCACATTTTTAAAGCAGTTTCGCACAACTTTTCAGTTGTTGAGTTGTCCTCTTCACATATACACATACAGAACAGTTTGTAAGTCTTGTGTTAATTTGAACTCAAGAACCATAAAAGGTATTTTTCTGTTTCAAAACTTAGATTAGATTTTTCTTTTTTATCTAAAAAAAAATATTACACTGCTTCGGGGTACACTCTTATACAATTCATTTGTCTTTGCTTATGTAGTATACCAGCTCTTCTTTACAGTTTTGCCATAAATAACCTAAAAAAAAATGTTTCGAAATAAAATAAAATACTGATAGTTATTATGATTTTTACTGCAATGAATGTTTATTTCACTTATATTTATATCTACTGGTTATTGCTTTCGCATAATTTTCTATTTCGGTTATAAATGCTCTATATTTAATTATGAATGCATCTTAGTTATTCTCGTGTAATATCTACTATTTATATTAGAATTCATTAATAATTTTAAGGTTTTTTTTTTGGTTTTTCAGAATACTTGCAGTTTTTTGAAGTTGGTTTAATTAGCGAAGCTCCACATGACACAGGCATATGATATGACCGGTCATAGTACTTCTTTATAGAGTTTCAATTTATTTCTAAGGGAAAGTATGGAAAACATTTGTACATTATTTCCCTTTCATTTTCCAATTTAAAATTAGATTCAAATGCTCGTTGCGTAATAATCTATAAACTAACGTTACTCCTGAGTATTTTACAGATTTAATTAAAGGAAAAAGAATATCATTTGAGAAGTATATGTTGTCGTTTTAAGAAAATTATAGCTTATGTCTTTTTTTTCTATTTTTAGATGAAATCCCCATTTTGTAAGGTACCTAGATGTTTCTTTTTTTAAAAGATTCTTTTAGTCTATAATTGATTGTGTCTATAGTAAATGGCACATTAGTTATTGGCATTCCTTCATTTTTATTTGTTTCACTTAAAAATATAAGCATTGTTAAGTAGATTTATTTAAATAAAAACTCAAGTAAGCTGTCTTTCAGAGCATTCCAGATGACAGCCGTAACCGCTCAAGTCTTTCCCTTAGCTCTTCTCCATTCCAAGTAATAGCATTCACTCACATGTTGACTGAGACCTTCAGGATATTGCACAATATTAAATATTTACCATTATTTTTTTAAGTATATAGAACTGAAATAATGTATAAATTAGTAAATAGGTCACATTAACGTTTATAACTATTCTATGAACGAGATATTAAATTGTTATCGCCGCCTTACCTGGAATATACCATATCAACATTAAATAAACTCAAACCTACGAAAGGCCAGTAGTGCTAAATCTTACTGTAAATAGAAAATCTAAATTAAAACCAGAAACAACTATTATCTCTTACAAAAACAGTACTAAGGACATTACTGATGTACGGGTGAGTGGTGATTGTTACTGTAAAGTTTGGGGAGCGGCATCCTTAAAAAAAACAAAAAAAAAAAACATTCCTAAACAGTTTTGTCAATTCGATAATAAGATGAGTGGGCTATATCAACATTTCTGGACTAAGGATATTCATATATGGATAATGTGAATAATGTTGGACTTCAGATGGATCCTTGCGGGACACACACTTACATTTAGTAAGTAAAGGAGCTTATATTGCTTTTCATGGTTGCAATACTTCCACATACTATTTTTTTAATGTATATAGGTAAGTGAAATTATAAATCATAATTATTTTATTTCACCCAATCCAGGTTACACCCCCTTTATCGATAGCAATAGAAAGTAATATTTTCTTCCCGAGAAATACTAAGGTCTAGAGAGGAAGAGTACAAGAGAGGCTTGTAGAGCTGCATTATCTTGAGGTGTCATGTCTTGCCAGATTTGTTTATTTAAGCCGGCAAAGTTGACAGTGATGGATTCATTGGACCAGAAAGCTCATTTAGATGCGGCGTCTAAGTAAACACCATGTATAGCTGTTTGTCATGTCCCTGTTCAAATTCGTTATTTTTCATTATTCTCCCAACTGTGCACCTTTCTCCTTTCTTACGAATTTAAATTGTCTTAGTCATCAGGAAAAAATAAATTTTTATTAAAATTTAAGCGACTGATTAGCCGTATGGTAAGAAGTGAATAGAATTTTTTTTTTTCGATTTTCTCAAGAATACCTTCGACAATTTCAATTAGACGCTGTACATCAACGTACAATGAAGTGCTATAATGTAAAATAGCAGCTAGGTTTCATCCTGATTGGAATAGTTTAAGCTGGCTGAAATGGAGAATTTCCAAACATTCTTTTTTCTAAGTCCTTTTAACGTTGTTTATTCGAAATAATTAACCATTTAGTATATTAATCACTAATAAAAAATTTATAAATATAAATTATAAAATAATTTGATAATTAAATAGAGAATAAAAATGAAGAAATAAATATGGTAATTTAGAGACTGGAAAATCGGATAGAGCCGAGCGAGTCCGATCTTTCCCGATTCTAATCATTCGTACACTTTGTTATAATGTAGTATTCTTTGCTGGAACAAAGTTGATATTCGTTATTCCTACCTCGAAAAAGACTAAAATAAGAATTTTTACAAATACAAACTTATTATTCCAAATTTTCACAATCCAGGGTGGCAAGTGAAGAATTATAATATATAATTGTTATGTTATATTGAGTCAAGATGAATTGATAAAAATGTCTATTTGAAAATAACAAGAGGTTGATTAAGGTTAATTTTCTGTATATCCCCTATTACTTTTTATCCATCTATACCATAAGCAATCCTAGTCGAGAAACAAGCTGAGAACTTCGTAAGAAATAATGGGAGGAGCGAGTATTGGTTAATACTGACAGAGGTTCCCAAGGCATGGACACGAACTAACCTCCACCAAGTTCAACATTGTTATTTGTCAATTTAAAGTTATCTGACGAGACGGAAATACAGTAATGTTCATCCCATCTTAAATAACAGTTTATAGTAGTTGCTGTCTATACAAGCTCTGGACGAAAACGAGGTCAATACAGCCACGAAACTTACAATATAGAGAAATCATAAATAATTTCTATGCTTTTAACATTTCTACTATCATCTCAAAAAATACTTTAATTTTGAAGTAATATCCTAAAGGTTAAATGTATAATATAATATAAAAAAAGAATAATTAAATCTGTACCGCCAGAACTGTATGCCTCCCTACAACCCATGAAGGGATTTAGTATTTTGTAAGTAAGTACTATTTCTTGAACAACGGTTGTACAAGGAGGCGATTTTTCAAGATCGCCTTCAACCGCTAGGTTTTTCCCCAATCAAGGGAATCCATTTAATTGAGTCTAGTTGTGCTCGAGGATGTCTCCTGGGCCTACAGTATAGACCCACGTAGTCAGTAAATTATTACTTTAGCATTTCTTATATTACTCTATTTTAAGCTGAATAAATAATTTGGAGCCAAAAATATTCCAGGAAGGTACTTTTCAATATATCGAGAATAAATAGAACAAAATCGGCAACTTATACCAAACCATGACACCATAGTTATTGGCATTCCTTTATTTTTATTCATTTAACTTAAGAATTATAAATAGATTTATTTAAAGAAAACTAAAAGTAAACTGTCTTTCAAAGCATTCTTACGAGGATGTGCATTCCTAATGAGGACAGTCGTAAACGCTTGGGTCTTTTCCTTAGCTCTTCCCTTTTCCAAGTATAGCAGCTTATATGTAGATTGGGACCTTAGAAGATATTGCACAACGTTAAATATTTACCAGTAATTTCTAAGTATATGGAATTGGAAGAATTATGTTGTATAAAAGAAACGTTATTTTAAAATTGTTATCGCCACCTTACCTATAATATATCATATCAACATTAAATTAACACAAACGTATGCAGGGCTAGCAATATTAAATCCTATTGTAAATAGAAAATCCAATTTCAATTGAAAGATAACTATTCTCATTTACAAAACAATACTCAGGTCATTACTGATGTATGGGCAATGTGTAATTGTTACATCCTTTAAAAAAAGAAAAAAAAAAGACAATAATTAAAAAAAAGGTCCTAAGGATCGCTGTGGATGCCCCTTGATTTGTATGAAATAGCCAATTGCATCGGGAGCTACCAATCAATGGGCGAGCTCATAAAAAAAACGGTTCGTGAAATTCCACTCCCAGGGAGTTAAAGAAGCAGTAACTTACAACTTGGGAAATCCAACCTCATCCCGAAGACAGAAGCCCAGGCTGCTGCAGGATATCCTGCTATAAATTATACATTTATCTATCCTAATATTGTCAGTAATATTATTTTCTTTATTATTTCACTTTGAATTTTACTTAAATTATTACTATTTTTTTATTAGAGTTATTTATTAAATTCAAAATGAATGCCATTTGGTTACAATAAAATCTTGCTTTTATTTAAACTCCTAAGAATTATTGTTTCAATATTTTTCATCGTTATTGTTTTTAGCTTAGGGTGTCTTCTGCTCGAGACTATACCTTCTCCCCACCATAATCAATTGTTAAATTAAAAAAATCCAACTGTTATGATGTAAGTCCCACAAGGCCGATCTGATATTAAAAACATATAAATACTAAAATTGTTGACATATCTATCATATTTTTTTAGTGAATTTATTTTTGGATGATCTTAGCATACATAATTGTCAGTCTAAAAAGAAAAGAAAATTAATAAAATGTTCACGTCTATTAAGTTATATCATCATCGGCCTACAAAGCATAACACAAATTCATAGGAAATCACTTTCAGGGAAATGCTCGCATCCTAAGATACTTCACATGTAAAGTCTTAATACACACTGAACATCTCCTATAAATATATAATATCCTTATTATCACTCTTGAAATATAAAGGTGGTTACTTGGTACCTATATTACTAGAATTGTACAAGTTCTTATTGACTATTTCTAATGTTTGAAGCATTTTGTTGTTTATGCACTTCATTACACTTCTCGAATTTTTCTAAAATCCGGATAACGGTCATGTATAACTAAGTATTAAATTGAGGTTTATTGATTATTTTAGAGTCAAATGCAAGTTTTGCTATTAGCAACTATGCCAAAGGGATGCTTAATGTTTATTGTTCCACAAGGTGGAACGAAGTGAGATATGGAGGAGGCATTGAGTGCAGTCACTGCAGTCGTTTATTGCCCCCCTCCTCCATAAGAATTCTAGCCAACCCCGCACCACTATCTTTTTTCACAACTCCCATAAACCCTCCATAACCTCAGATATATCGTGAGGCCAGACTTCTCTGGAACGAGGTGTTTAACATGGATAGTTGCCATACAGAGTAGTCCTTATACCCATTCTGCGCTTTGGTTTTGCAGTTAGCATCCATCAATTGATGGACATAAGGGATCGATTATTGGTTATCAAACATAAGGGATCGATTTCAAATATTGCATAATATTGCATTATATATAACAATACAATTTTTTTTTACTTCCAATTTAATGACCCATTGAATGAATTTAGTACGATAACTTAATTTTTGATTCTTCGTCTACAAAAGGGATATTAGTGATAGCTCGTTTGGACTTTAGGGTGTAAAACCAAAAGATTATCAAAGCCCATGAATCATATTTTAGTTTTCCAGATTTTGAATTTATACCTTAGATACTGCAATTTTATTTTTTTTTAATCCTAATCCCAAAATTCTGAACTCTTTAAATTTAAGAAAGTTAATGAATTTAAATCTCATTTACTAGGTTATTTTCTTCAAGAAAATATTAATACCGAATTTATGTTATTTTTGTTTCATCACCTTCTAATCTACTTAAACCTGTAGTGCAGAGACGGCATACTTGGAAGATGTGGTTGACTGCAAATGTACTATTACAATATTGATAGTTTGATGGTAGTGGCTTGTTGATCAGCTATGAATGAGACAGATATGTTTGTCCTATTCTCAATCTAGGTATTGCGACCTCCACCTTGCGATTGGAACAATTTAACGTGGTCCATGGTTTAGTTGTGTTATTTTAAAGTTTTTAATTTGTTTAGCGGACTTTCATTGAACATGGATAGCCAACTATATGATATTTAATTTGAATGCTTACTTCATGGGTGTCAGAATGGCCGCGCCCTGACTTGGAAGAGTAAGAGCTTGTTATAACCGTATAAAGTAAACTGATTTGCTCATGTTTTTGAGTATGTTGATATAAGCCTAAATGTTTATTTCATAACATCCAAATTCTGGAATAGCGAAAACTATACACGTTTACTTATGGAAAGGTGAAGTTGGTCATAGGGAACGCCATTTTGTTTCGAATGAAGAATATAGCTCTCTTATAGGGGTTAAATATGAACTGATCTGTATCTAACTACATAATTACGTCATATGTATCTTGAATAACTAAACATGTTCCTGGATTCAGTTGGTTCATATAATAGCACCCAGTAAGGGTCCCGTCTAAAAGTTAAAGGACTGGTCCCCCAGGTTGGAGGGTTTAATGGAGGGGTCTGCTGCTCCCTCTCAAAAAAACTTTTTGTAGCTGTGAAACATCAAGAATATAGCTTGGGATTCGGACGGTCTTAACGGTATTGATCTGACGGTTTCAAGAAATCGTATGTGATACAATAAACAAGGTTCTCAAGCCTGCGGTGGTTTGAGCATGTCGCGAGAATAGATGGTGGTTCACCCATTAAAAAATTATTGTTTTTGTATGTGGAAGGAAAAGTAAAGAGAGGTCGACCTCAACTGAGATTGGCAGATAAGGTTGAAGCTGATACATATGAATTTCTTAAAACAAGAGTTTGCAAAATCCTTGCGCAACACATAAAAATGAAGACAGCACAGAGGATGTAGTGTCTATGATAGTAATAGTGGCAGCTGTATGTCATGTATTGAATATTGTTTTTCAGTTTTAAGGTATCGAAGGTCCATTATTCCTTATTAAGCTGAAGAAATCGAAGATCGGTTGTAGACTTCCAAAGTAAAAAAAAAAAAATCATTTTTCCATAAACTTTCACAGTACTAGATAGTAGCTATCACGAGGTAATAAAATATTCCTAGGTCATCTCTCTGATCACACACGACTTCTGCGAGTGTTAATGATTGTTGACAAAGCCACGGTTTTCGTAATGTCATGGATTATTCATCTGTCGTCAGTTCAACCCAAATATTTATTCTTTTAATAGTTTTTTTTTTAAATTATTTATTTAAAGTAATTTACAACTGTACAAAATAATACAATAGGTAAATATGTAGTATGTTTCATATACACTTGAAAATCTTGGGAAGGAACCACCCATTGGTGGTACTTCAAACATTAATTTAAATTAGAAGGTCCCGTGGCCATCTTCTTTTCAGACGCCTCGGAGGATTATTAGGGATTGTTAAGCATGAAAGATTAAGAATTAATGGGTTAGGATGGTTAAGGAGTTTGGAATGAAAAGACGCATATCTGTCTTTTAATAGTAAACGTGAAAAATGGCACCGATAAATTAATTAAGTTCCACCTAAGCTCATCAACAGAAAACAAAAGTACGGTTGCAGACTGGGATTGACTCATTTTCACAAATATAAATATAAATAGATTCCTAAAAATAGATTTCTATAAAAACGAATACAGTTATATTCATACTAGGACCATTAAATACGAATATATACACGGTATTTACAGCATTGAATAGGAATATATTTGTATTCAGAGGTGTAAATATTAATCTATTAATTTTCAATGTTATGAGTACGATTATATTTATATTAGCTACTACAAATTTAAATATATCTGTCTTCATTATTTTCAATAGTATAGTAACAGCAATAATTGGGTTTAACGTTTTAACTCTGATTTTGAAATATATATATATTTCACTCTCATTTTCGAATTCTTTGTTGCTATAACTGATTCTTTTAATTTTTTTATATGAACTCAAAATTAATGGTAATTAAATTGTTATTATTCAGTTATTGAGTTATCGGAGGTGCTTTTATTTTTTTAATATTATCGATCTCAAGACCGATAGTATCTAACATAAAAAAAAAGATTAAATAAATCTGAAATTTTTAGCTAAATAAATCTGAAATTTTTAGCTAAATAAATCAATATGAGAAAACATGATGTTAAAATCGAGAGCATTATAAATTTATAAACATCGAAAACATGTTAGTGAACCCTAATGAGTTATAAATCAGAAAGGATTTAATAAATAAATATGTGAGAGATAGTATTATCAGCTAATAAGACAACACAATAATAACAGTAACAATAATAAGAAAAACAACATAATAATATAGCTTAATACAGTTAAAAACCAAATACCTAAACATAGGAATAACTCTTTTCTGTTTTGTCAGTAATAAAACAAATGTAAATAAAATTGGAAATTATGAATACAAATTTATTTACATTTTATGTAGCCAATATGAATAGTTTTTGATGAATATATTTATATTCAGATCTCTGATATATACAAATATATTAATATTCACTGCTGAAAAAACTGTGAATATGTTTGTAAATAAATTATTATTATTTTTTTATTAAATTATTATTTTTTGTTAAATTATTAT
>NW_027115234.1:366846-376117 GCF_000696795.3 Halyomorpha halys | reverse complement strand
TATTATGTTATTATTATTATTATTATTAAATTATTATTATTTTATTATGTGAATATGAATAATATCGTAATCTTATTTTTGTAAATAATTTCTTTGTGAATAGTTTTCATATATGATTATAAGGAATACACAATCCCTCGCTGCAAATATTTTTCAAAATCCAACTTATCGAAACCAACCGCCTTCCATGGGCTGGTAAAATTAAGCTCCTAGATCATTAAATTGCTGAACAGCAGTATAGTAAAGTATAATATTTAAGTACTAATAAAAAAATATATGAATTTCTCTTTTTTTTTTTTATTTATTTATTTAATGTGATTTATAACTGTACAAATAATAAATACAATAAGTAAATATGTGGTATGTTTCATTTACACTTGAAAATATTGGGAAGGAACCACCCATTGGTGGTACATCAAGCATTAATTTAAATTAGAAGGTCCCGTGGCCATCTTCTTTTCAGACGCCTCGGAGGATTATTAGGGATTGTTAAGGATGATAGATTAAGAATTAATGGGTTAGGATGGTTAAGGAGTTTGGAATGAAAAGACGCATATCTGTTTTGGGCCAAATCTCGAACGAATGGAATGTTAAGGTCTTTGTGAATGAGTTTATTTGTAACGTAATAAAGAGCATAAAAGATTTTACGTAGGATTTTGGATTGTAAGGATTGGATGCAATTTGGAGGAATTTGATGGTTTGGTAGAGCTCAATTCCATAAGACAATTAATTTAAACGAAATCAAGACTTATCAAGATGGAGTCCTAAGTATCGAATCTTTTCAATAGGCGTTAGTAGAGTATTTAGAAAGGATACTGTAGGACTGGAGAGTAGAGGTTTACGACGGAGAGTAAAGGTGATCTGGTGGGATTTATCAGTATTTATTTTGATTCTCCAGTTTTGACACCATTCTTCGATGGATGTTATGTGTGTCTGTATTGTTTGTGATGCATTAGTAGGGTCGTTGTTTACAGACAGTATACATGTGTCATCAGCGTATATTGTTAGGACTGTGGGTTGGGATGTCAGCTGTATAAACCCTATAAATGATGGGACTTAAGATACTCCCTTGAGGAACACTGAGATGACTGAGGAAAGAGAGATGAGTAGGCTAGGTTATGATTTACTTTAAAGGTTCTATCAGAGAGGTAGGAGGGGATTAAAAGGAAATATGTAGGAATTGACGAAGTTTATAGAGCAGACTTGGACGCCAGACAATCCTTGGATTGCATTCGAAAGGAATTTTATGGTTTGGTAAAGCCCCAGAGCTCAATTCCATATGTCCAAATTGGTCTGATTATTATAGTGTATAATAATTTTTTGTAGTGAATGGGAAGTTTAGAACGTTTGTCAAGTAGGTGATGTAGCAATCGGAATCTACGAGCAGTTTCTTGTCGTTTCAGTCTTGTATGTGGATTTCACGTAAGTCTTTTGTCAAGATGGAGTCCTAAGTATCGAATCTGTTCAACAGGCGTTAAAATTTCTCTTTAAATTAAAATATTGTTGGTTCTATTAGTGTACAATGAATGAAAAAATGTTACACTAGACGGCATCTCACTAATCAATCATTAAACAAACTCGAAATTTAAACTAACTATCGATTTTCCAATAATCAATTACGTAAACTTAAACCAATATGGTACAGTCTATAAAAGAAAGAGAACAAAAAAAGAATAGTTGAGGTCCATAAACGCAGGTCGGTTGGGAACACAATAGCTTTACTACTTCAATCGACCACTCTCGATCAGGACTATATAAATGATACTACCACCAGTTCTTCACTCCGTCCTCATCCTACCACCTCATCCGACTCTCACTTGAACTGGACAGTGACTGCAGTTTTCTTAAAGTTTCTTGAGTACTTGCAAACTACAAACTGAACAAATTAAAGTTTCGGAACTTCATACACAATCACCCAGATTACCCAAATATTTTGTATAATATTTTATAATAAATAAAATTGATTGTTATGAATTTCATTTCAAAGCTTTAAGAGAGATAATTTTCCATCAATTTTGTTCCTCCGAAATTACAAATTTAAAAATATCCATAAGGTAAAGTTGAAAAGTCAAGAAAGAAAAAAATGTAGATGTTAGTAGTTTGTAGGAGGGAGGATAGAGCTACTAAACAAGATAGAATGGTATTTTGGAAGCAAGTTAAATGAGGAATTTGATGTGATGGTACTCGAGTTGAGTTAAGGCTGTGTCACATAATTGTCTTCTTCAATTAGCTGTGAGTGTTATTCCACTCCACTCTCTAGTCACCTCGTGTCGCTACTTAGATAGAGTTGCAAAATCTTGAGAAAATATTGAACTGAAAACTGTTTAAGCTAAATATTAAACATTTTAACAAATTATCTCATCTCACGTTTGAAACATTTAGTTAACGAAAAAATTATTAATTTAAAAAAAATAGTATACTCTATCTTAATAAGTTTCATATCGATGGCTTACTTCAAAGTGGTGCTAAGTACAATTCTAGTTTCTTTACGTAAAATACAATTAAAAGTTCTCTTTTCCAGGGAAAATTACTCAACAATATAACTTTTGAGTTAATTTTCCTAAGCGAGAGAGTCTTTAATTTAAGCTAGTGGAAATATACTTTCCACTGTGACCAAGCCAGTGGGCATGTAATGTGTGTATGCACATTTATTTATAAATTGCACAATGTTTAGGATTGTTCATTTTCAAATACAATATCAAAAATCACACATTAAATACTGTTAAAAATATTTATAACATGTATAAATCAACATAGCTAACTTAAAACTAAAAAAAAAAAATGATTATTAAAAAAAAAAATTATATTTTATATATTCATCTTTTATTAGGGGGCAATGGTAGCATTGTGGGTGGCAACGCGCCAGTCTACCAACCCAAAGGTTGTCAGATCGAATCCCGCTCCTACCCGGTCTTTTTTCAAGAATAAAATAATGCAAAACTACTCACAACCTTTATGAGGTGTAGATAGTTGACCGTAGATTACTGATTGGAGAAGATGGTCGGGGGGTGCAGTCAGCAAAGAACAACATAAATAAACAAAAAAATATTTATTTATGATGACGGTTAGACCTGAGTTTCAGGTCTTCATCAGGGTGTCAAGCGAGGAAGGTTAATATTTAATTATCGGTACTGTAACGCTTTACTCTTGTGTAAAAAAAAAAAATATATCCCAAACTATTTCCAATTTTTTAATTATTCAACAAATTAAAGTAATAAAAATAAATTATTAAAAGAATTAAGATAAACTACTTAAAATGAACTAAAATTTATAGAAATTATGAAATAAATTGAATGTATTATATTCTAAAATAATAAATAAATACAGAGTTTATATCAAAATGTCTAGCATTAGGCACTATACCATTGACTGCAGGTAACTAATAATAGATTTTATTGTTTAGTACAGGATGCTGCACCCCAAATTTAATACCGAACATAAATAATAATCTAAATATATTTTTTTAAATGATTGAGAATGATTCTATTTTGTTTTAATCAAAATTTTCTATTTAAGAGAGGATATGCCATCTCCAAACATTAAAATCCGGGGTGACCCGTTTGCTCAAAATATTACATACCGGCATATGAGCAGGTTATAGTACAACCCTAAACTCATTGCCCTAATTATAGTTACACCATAGCCGGCTTAAAAGAGATGAAGAAAATCATAGTAAATCATTGTTCACCATCCATGCTCCCTAAGATAAACAGATCGAATATTATGTATTCAGCGGTTAAAACGAAAGGGTTGGATCCTGTCAGCAAAAACATTTTCATCACTTTAACATTTCACTGGTAGAATATGAAAGTTTTCTATTTTTATGACTCCATTTTGCTCGCGCAGTAAGATACCGAAAACCTCTAAAATTATTAAACATTTCTTATTTTTTATAGTGTAATAAAGTTGTAAATGATTATATTTAGTATACTATTTTAAAGTCTCGGATCCAGCATGTTAATCGACAATTCCAAAATAAATAGATTTCCTCGAAATTTCTTGCTTTGAATCTGAACCACTGGTGAAATTTACAAAATGAAGAAATTCAGATGACTCTATCACCCCGTTGGGAAAAAAAAAATTATGATGTCCGTATCTCTTTTCTAATCCGGTATTCAAATCTTACGTCATTTTCGAATTGAGTGATTTAAAAAAACCGTTATCTGTTGATTTCGATGGAGCCGGTTTGCTTTTAGTCGCTATATTAAATCCCCCAACTAATTCTAATTTTGGACAAGCGGTCAACTATATTAAAAATATTTCCGAAAAATAATTGACTTGATAGATGACTTGCCCCAAAATAAATGAGGGCTGAGTTATATATCTATTTATCTTAATGAGTTTTAGTACTTTTTAATGGAACTTACTTTTTTTTATGTGTCAAATAAAAAATTACTTTAGATTTCAGAGGGAATATTTGTATAAAATATGTAATTGTTAGATTATTTTTATATTTAATATTAGTTATTTATGTTGAAATTTTGCTGTTAAGTAATCGATAATAATCTTTGTTTTTTAATTTATTTATTGCTATTTTCAACTATTATAATACATTCAGTAAATTTGATCTCAATCAAATTGGAGAGTTACTGGCGTGTAGCGAAACTATCCATTGGTAGCACTCTAATGACTTTTTACATTAGCAGATCTCCTGACCATCTTCTTTTCCGGCGCCTCAGGAATGGAAGAGGAAGCAAGATTAGAAACTAGTGGGTTTGGGTGGTTAGGGAGTTTGTAATGGAAGGAATGATATACGGTTCGGGGTAGATCGGTTACATATGGGACATTAAGGTCTTTATGTATGATTTAATTTGTGACAAAGTAAGAAGCATTAAGGATTATACGAAGGATTTTGGATTGCAATGATTGGATACGAGAGGAATTCGAAGGTTTAGTGGAGCCCCAAAGCTCAACTCCGTATGTCCACAAGTAAATATGATGTTAGTTATACAATAGTATCATACAGAATTGTGATGAATCAACCCATTGATAGAACGGCAATAACATAGAGGAGATCTCGAGATCTTCTTTTCAGACGCCTAGGAGGATTATCAGGTAATGAAGGAGAAGGCAGGTTTGAAACTGTGGTTTCGGGTGGTTAGAAAGTTCATCATTGAAAGACTGGTACCTAGTTCTGGCCAAATCGGCAACAGTTCCATATGTTGCCGAAGAATAGAGGTCCTGATAGATGACTAGATTTTCGACAAAGTAAGGAGCAATAAGAATTTTGGATTGTAAGGATTAGATATAAGAGGAATTTGATGGTTTAGTGGAGCTCTAAAGCTCCTGTCTTTCAGTCTTGCATGAGGATTCTGTGTCAGCCATTCGTCTAGATGTAGTCTTTGGTATCGGATCTGTTCGACCGGAATAAGTGGGTTATTAATAAGGTGAAGGAAGCTACCGACTTGCGATTTGGTTGGGGGGATTTTTTTTTTGGGGGGGGGAGGAATTTATTTTAAATTAATATTACTATTATCAATTTCCTGTAAAATTTCACATAACATATTCTTCTGCTTAGCTTTTCAATTGTGCAATTAAATACGAATATACCATCAACCAAAAAATTAACAAGTAATAAGTCAATTTAGATAAAGTTTGCTTAAAAATATATACGTATATTCATATAGATCAGACCAATCCTTTTTTTATTGATTTTTTTTTAAATTATATAAAGGTGATATAATATAATAAAATTAAATTCTTACTAGCCACAACAAAGTGAGAGAGAACAATGGATAGCTATAAGACTAGGAATCGAAGAACGTTCTCTGTGACAAGTTTATTTTAGAGAGATATTTTCAAGGTCACCCAAAACAATTGGTCAATACTATTCCAAGAACATTCATCACCTGTGTTTACTTATAGTTTTTATTTATTTTTTTTTAGGTTGAATTTGACCCTTCATATGTTAATCAAACGTTATACTTTACCTCAGTTTGTTATTTTATTTTTCTTACTATACAATGAATAAAAAAATATTGGCATGTACAGACCTATATAAGTATAATATGCGAAATTTAGTTTAAACAAACATTACATTTTATTTAACAAAAATCCAAATACACATCAAAACGTGTAACTTTATGCTAAATAAAATTAAAGTTATTTAAATCTCTTTTTCATGATTTGAATTTCTGCCGAGATTTTGTGGAATTTTAATCTAAGAAACAAAAAGATGCAATCAAACGCAAATTCGGTAAATTATTATTATATTAAAAAAAAAAATGTCATCATCAGCAAGGCTATATTAAAATAATATATTTACCTATAAACTATTTTTAAATTAACAATATTTTACTATTCTATTAATTACAACTATCGTTCAACGACCAATACTATTGATGGATTAGACTCTTAAAGATCTAAAAAAAAAAGAGAAAAACATTTACTTACTAGCGCAAATACAGCCGAAGAGCCAATTAATATACTTAATCCGGACTAATCGTATCCAATTGTTTAATTAGCCCAGTAGAAAAAAGGTAGAAAAGAATTTAGTGCTAGAAGCCTAAAATTAAATTTAAATTCAACTTGGGTCTGGTCGCCCTACCCAATAGCAATGCTTCTCTTCCCCTAACTGTGATTTAGTCAATTAGCAATAACCCTCCCCCCAATCCACAATTACGAATTTCACTTAAAACTTTTCTGATTATATTTTTTCTATTGTTTATAAGAACAGTATTGAAAAAACAGGGGGAGCAACAGGAATTTAAATTTCGTTCTGATTGTCAAAAAATTTGGTGTTATTCAATGTTTTTGAACAATAATACATTTCAATTTGATAAGGCTATATCTGGTTTCATCTTCAGACCAAATTTCGCTGTTGCAATCAACCACACTTGTCAGATTTTAATTTTTAACACATCTGTTTTGTTATAAATGTTCTCTACACAGGAGGTTGCTCTGTTTTGAATTATTGGTATATAAAAAATAATTTCGATTTTGGGTGACATTTCTACTCAATTTTATAGTAATTTCTGAACTGAAAACTGAAAAAATATACATATATAAATAAAACGAAAACCTAAGGTTTATTTGTTAAATAATGTCCCTGTTGTAAATTTTTTTCTATTATATTTTATTTAACTGAAGAGAATCGATACAATCTTCTACAAATCAAGGGGAATAAGTATTAGTTTTTAAATATTCATTTATACGACGTATACAGAAATAGAAGAACAAAAGAGAAAAACGAAAAAAAAAAATGATAACTATATTGCTTACTGAATTATAAATAAATTTAATTTAAGAAAAAATAAATTTAAGATAATGATAAATAAATATATAAATAAAACAAAATATAAATCTATATCCAAAAAAAAAAAAAAGTGTGAAAAATAAATTTGAGTAACAGTAAACAATTTGCACCTAGATTATATAATTATTTAAAAATGTAAAATAGTTACATCAATAATTTTATTTTTATATTAAACAAGCTAATATAATTCATTTGTTAAGCTAATAATGTGAATTTAGTGTATATTTTCAATGTATTATTTTTTTTTTTTTTTTACAAAATAATTTCTTCACTATGAACTCATGCTAGAAGAGAAGGAGTAATGGAAATAAATATTCAATTTACTGCAGTAAAGTTTTTAATGTTGTGAGGGTTAATATTTTAATATCTTAGGGTTTTAATGATCCATCCGTATATTTCAACATTTGAATAAATAAAAAATATTTTGGAAATTTCTGTTCATCTATTACTCATAGATACTTGATGTAAATACAAAGAAGGCTCAACTAAGAACTTTACGGTTTAAAGTTTATTGAAGATAAGTAATCGGTGGTTGTGAACAATGAAGTGAAGAACGAAAATAATTGAAACCTTTTTTTTTTTTATTGAATTCCGATGTTTCGACCTAAATTCAAGGCCTTTATTAGAGTCAAAATAAAAACCATACTAAAAAAACAAACAAAAAAAAACAGTATAACAAGAAATCAGAAAAATTCAAAAAGTAATGCAAGAATGTAATGAACGAGTAATAAAACGTAACGTAATATGATAACTTTGAGAACTGAAATATAAAAGAAATGATGTCTGTAAACGACTGTAATTATGTATATAACGAAAAATGAACATTATTATAATGAAAAAAATATATATTATTTATAAGTTGTGTCAGAAAAATATATAAATAAAAATAATAAAACAAAAAAGTATAATATCAAGTTATATTAGTTGAAGAGGATAAATAGTAAAACTGAAAGTAATGTATAATAATATACATAATAGTTTTTTGTAGTTTTATTTGTTGTTTTTCTTTTATTTTTACTACATACCCACTTTGTCTTATATAGCTTAGTATTATATCTATTAATTCTGTTATTTTTACAAATATATCTTTATGATTTTTATTATGATATGTATATCAGTCACTTCTTAATTTCTAAAGATGTTTATAATATTTTTTTCTTTATTTACATATTTATTCTTATTCTGCCACAATTTATTCTTTCTTCCATTTTTTTTTTTTTTTTTTAATTTTTCAGTTTAGTTTCTAATTGTCTCATTTTACTACTTATGATTCCTATATTATACGTTACCTTATTTTATAACTATATATTTTAATTACGATTATTATCACGATTTTCACTTAAAATAATAAGTAAAAAATATGAACAAAAAAATAATAAGTTCAGCCTGTTTTTGTCCTTTTCATTACTGAACGTCTTCCTGGCTCTTCCTTATATTAATATCTTCCGCCTATACCCAATCTCCCGTTAGAACTACTTTTGTAATGATGTTTATCTAATTTAGATTAATATATTATTATGTATGCGTTGTACTACACCTAATTTGGTTAAAGTTGTGGGTCAGAAATGTTGTGAATCAAATTTTTAAAAACTCCTCAGGAAGAGAACATAGAGGCAGTTGTCGGGTACACTAGAAACGTAGTTCTAATACTGGAAATCCATTACCATAGATCATCGTACATGTTTGTTCAACTCACACCAATCAGTACAAGAGTCCTGCAGTTGAGCAATGATGAAAGAGAAGTTCCCAGGATACGGCAACAAATGCATGTGAGTAATACCTGGCTAAATATTGAGATCGATGATCCATTAGCCGCTACAAGTCTATAACTGTATGTTCACGGTGAATCTTGGTATCTCGCGTGATCGAGGTAACATGGATGATAAGGTGGCGTTGAAGAAGTTATGTAGACTAATAAAATCTTCGTTTAAAAGGGGGTGCCTCAAATAAGGAAGTTTTTTCCTAAATAATTCAAAAACACTATCCAAATTATAGTCTCAAAACATTTATTTCATT
>NW_027115234.1:363173-365865 GCF_000696795.3 Halyomorpha halys | reverse complement strand
ATATTGAATCTGATCGATGGCTAATGATTAATCCAAATTTAAAAACCTTATTATTTAAAAAAAATTTCATCTTTCGTCAATTTTGAACCATAGCAATTTTACGTTGAAAATGACAATTTAAGCTTTTATGAAAACTATAAATTTCTGAGATAAAGGCGGTAGGAATTAATAAAATAGTACATTTTTTTTGTAAAGAAGACCCTATTTTTCAGCAAAAGTTACATATTGGTATTGCTAAAGGGTTGATGTAGATATGAGTATCAATGTTAAAAAAAGTAGCAATAAACGTTTTTTATTGCAATAAGTTGTAATTTGTAAAAAAAAAAGGCATAACTTTCCTATTTAAATACCAACAAGGAAAAAATTATAAAAAAAAAAATCAAAATCCTTTTATTTAGTATGAAAAGTGCAATATAGCATGTAATTTTAAGCTAAAATATTTGAAATCGTCAAAACTTAATTTTTTTAAATATTAATTTTCAATATATTATTTCATAGATCGTGAATTAGATAGATTAAAAATACGTTACACAATAAAATAAAATGTGCAAAAACATGTGGCAAGTTTTAACTCAATAGGAAAATAACGGACGTGGGTTTATAAGTTAAACAATAGGGATACCTCGGGGTTACTAAGCACATTCAATTCTATTTACACTCAACCTCATCTCTGTTATTAAAACCAAATACCATATTAAGCAAAAAAATATATATTAATCAGATTCATCCCATTTCGCAAGGGAAATTGAAAAAAAAATCATAAAAATTAAAACACAAAATGTGATTTTAATTATTAAACATATCAAACAATGACATAAAAAATTAAAGATAAAAACAAACTTTTATGTTTCAGGATGTATTTTAATAATGAACTCAAAAAAGTATTTAAATTTTTTTTTCCCGAAAATCATATAGGTACTCCTCCGAAGATCTATTTTGTATTCCAAGTGGCTGTTTTAATTAATTTTATTTATTTGTATATTTTTAAGGTTAAAATATTAAAAAAATTAAATCTCTACTGCTAAAACTTATGAAGGGTCACTTAGCAAGGAAGCACCGGTTGCGCAAGGAGGTGTTTTAGTCAGAATTACGCTCAACAGCCAAATTAAAAGGTGAAAATATGACTAACAATAATAATAGGGTGCTACGATATTTCATCAAATTTATATACATCTTTAAACAAATACTGATTCAGGACTTGTGTTATTTTATGTTTTTGTTTTTGTAGCCGATGTTTCTGTATTTGTTGCCGGAACGTTATTATTTTAAAAGGGAATATACATTTAGTGAGTTATTTTGCAGCCTTTTTTATTAATTTATTTTTAAATTTATCCTCAATTGAATTTCAATTCCAACTTTAAATATAAAATTTTATTGGATCCAGTACGATTTGAGGAAGTATTCGTGCAAAAGTAACCTAAATATTTAAAAAATGTCAAAAAATGGATTTATTTTCTTATTTACATATCTTATGTTATTTATTACCGCAGATTAAAAGTGCTGATCACGAATAGCTTTAGTTTATAACTTTTTTTTAACATTTTACCTTTTATGACTTTATTATCTGAATCTTAAACGAAACTTATTTGATTAATATATTGAAAAAAAAAATCAGGTTCTCATTTTGTAGTGGGTTATCATATCCAAGTTTTTAAATATAATTACTAACTTTGAAGAGGCACGGAGAAGTTTATAGCCGAAGTTACGTCAAGTGACATTTGGACTGGCTGTACATTTTCTAATATACGATAAGGATAATTAAAACAAGGACCATCAGCAAGAAGTGGATCACCATTGGTTGCAACAATGAATTTAGCGTCCGTTTCCAAAGAGGTGTATTTATAGTGAAATAACTTCTTAGGAATGACTTTCAAGGAACGAGTTTCTTTTTTTTACTTTCAATTTCACCTATATTTGAAATATGTACTATACTATATAAAATAAATATAAACTATATAATATAATAATATACATATACTATATAATATAATATATACTATATAATATAAATATAGTAATGGAAAGTATCGAGATCATAGAAAATTTCCAATTCGAGTTTTCGACGCAAATACATGTTTTGAGGTTCCCTGTGTCCAAATCACCATTTCTGGAAATATGGTCAGTGAACATCCTTGCTCAAAAAACGAAAAGTCGCTCGAAACTGGAATTACATATTTAAAGCAGGACTGGTGTGACGGCAAATTTTTTGATAAAATCGAAAAAGTGCCACTAAATAGAATCGATTTTTCATTTTTTTTTTTTCGGAAATGGCACTAAAAGTGTTGATTAAACTCGGTATGCCAATGTACAATTAAATATTCTTTAATATCAAATAAGTCTTATTCAAATAATTTGACAGGGCTTAAATGAGGATTTTTTTTTTAAACATTCCTCTGAAGTAACTTTGTTTTTATTGGAAAAAGAATAAACAGCTCTCATAGATAGTAATAATAAAAAACAATATATAAAAAGAATTATTAATAACTAGAGGAGAATAAAAGAAAAACTAGAAACATCCGGTTCGAACAGGAAAAGTCTAGATCGAGGAATATTTCTCAATCGCATTACAGCTTCATTATACTTTATTAAGCTGTCGTATTCTCGGCAAAATCAAAAATTTTCAACTCGAAAAAATGGAAATTTCAATACCAACAGATAGTTTAAAAAAAAAACTTAAATAAATAATAATAAA